>NC_056726.1:527217963-527397963 GCF_019279795.1 Protopterus annectens | reverse complement strand
GTTACCTCACAGCAAGAGGTTCTCCCATTCGATTCTTGGCTGCAGTGCGGGGAGTGCCTTCTGTGTGGAGTCTGCATGTCCTCCCCGCAGTTGGATGGGCGTTCTAAAGACATGCGTAAATGGGCATGCCTTCACCGAAGGTTGGACATCGAGCTGGCACCTCGGCGTTCATGAAAATCTACTGCTAATCATTAGTGGACCGGAGTTCCGCTGTGGCGACCCCTAACTGGGAAAAGCCAAAAAACAACAACATGCTTAAACTTTTTTCTTGTGGACAAACTTGATATGAAGTAGTTGGGTCAATGTGGGGAATTGTGGATAAGGTGAAGAGCCTGAGCACAAGATCTAAAGTTTGAAAGTGGCGGAAGTCGGATCCGACTCACATCTGAAGACCTATGCATGGAGGAAGGATGGAAGCTGACAACACATATCTATCGTTATGATGAGTACACAACTTTTCTTTTTACTTTATTAAATCCAAAAACAATGTCAGCCGAAGTTCTTTATCATATCATAATTTTTAGCGTTGTATGGCATCTAAACCCTGATACACTTAGTGAACAAAATTTCCTTCCTTTTATATGTTAATTTGCACAGCCGCATGACTATGAGGAAACATGACTAACTGCAGTGGAGTGAATGAAATTCCACACTAAGTCATGGACTTGGGTGTTACAAGTATAGCATTATACTGTATTTTTAAGAATGATGATGTTTTTATGTTAGCTGTTTTCATTCTGTTAGACAAGATGATGTATCAAGTTGGATTAACATACACATTAAAATACTATGAATTTCATTATCATAGTGTACAATTGTGGTGTACTTTTGAGATAATATGAAGAAAGGAGAACCCTCCAGTTTCCTTCCTGAGGTCATCTTTACTTTACTTCTTGAAATCAGTCTTGTATGAATCTGACAGTTACCCCAAATCCTCTGCTATAGCAGCTTATACGCTGTGATCAGGATATACTCTGAGCCTTACTGAACTTGGAAGCTGAACAGACATCCTTAATGGCATAGCAAAAGAATCTGATGTGTGTTCTGCCAGCTCCATTGACTGCAGCACACAACAAGGTGCTTTTTTCTTTTAATTCTCTCCCCCAATTGACTATTTATGCTACTTATCAGTCTCCACTTAACTGAAGTCAGCTGTTCACCCAGAACTAATCCGACATTTGGGGGTAGAGAGTAAACTGACACATAGTGGTGTAGTGTCATGTTTCTTGTTCTGTGTTCTACCCGTAATTCTACCCTCATGCAGAAAATGCACAATGTTGCAGTTACAGAAACCCATGGACGTTTGCCGTTTCTTGTTTTGTGTTCTACCCCTAATTCTACCCTCGTGCAGAAGATGCACAATGATGCAGTTACAGAAACCCATGGACGTTTGCTGTTGCATCCCCAATCTGTTGTGTTGGATGGTATATTCCTGTCACTCTTCTCAAACTGAGAGTAGCAGCAGTAATCAAAGCCACTTCCAATTTCCTTAGGATAGGGCAGTGATTAAACTGCTTCCTTTTCCCAGTTATCCCCAGCTGACAACTGCCATATTGTTTCTGAGTAATCAGACTTTGGTTTCATTGCTTTCATTCAGAGCTTCTTCCCTTTACAGCATGGAGCCGTCCAGATGTCTGTTTTATAGTTTTGTACAAGAAGTACATCTATACTTCCTGCCCAAGCTACAGTGTTACATTATGTAAATACTTATGCCCAGTGTCTTATCTCCCATCTCTGTTGTAAATGAAATAAATGTTCTTCAGAATCCCCCTTCCCACATCCATTATGTTTTGTATAGGGTCAGTCCATTTTCTCTCTTCCCCACCCTTTCATAAATAAATGACTTGCTTGTATGTATATTTTCCCCCAACTCATCTATTGTAAAGTAAATGTATATCCTTGTATTTACAGTAGCCCATTTCCAATGTCCTATTCCCAACAGATATAAACTTAAGTTGAGCATGTCTACATTTGCCTTGCGTTATATAGTGCTTGTATCTACGCTCAGTCCCTCCGATCCTGGCCCTCATCCGCGTATTATTCTTTGTCTGAGTGGTAGAGTGGTGCTTTTAGAAGTCTGCCTCTCTACTTTAAAGAAATAGACCTATTAAATTTGAGAATAAGCTGCTTCATTTACAGGTGACTACCATGCCACTGGTTCAGCATGCCACACATAACATAACATTACAGGTGACTACCATGCCACTGGTTCAGCATGGCACACGTAACATAACATTACAGGTGACTACCATTCTACTGGTTCAGCATGGCACACGTAACATAACATTACAGGTGACTACCATTCTACTGGTTCAGCATGCACACATAACATTACAGGTGACTACCATGCCACTGGTTCAGCATGGCACACGTAACATAACATTACAGGTGACTACCATTCCACTGGTTCAGCATGGCACACATAACATTACAGGTGACTACCATTCCACTAGTTCAGCATGGCACACATAACATAACATTACAGTTGACTACCATGCCACTGGTTCAGCATGGCACACATAACATTACAGGTGACTGCCATGCCACTGGTTCAGCATGGCACACATAACATAACATTACATTACAGTTGACTACCATGCCACTGGTTCAGCATGGCACACATAACATTACAGTTGACTACCATGCCACTGGTTCAGCATGGCACACATAACATTACAGTTGACTACCATGCCACTGGTTCAGCATGGCACACGTAACATAACAATCATGTGCGTGCACAGCTTCATTAGAGTAAAGACAACCAGATCAAATATTGTTTTTTTTGTGTGTGTGTGTGTGTGTGTGTGTGTGTGGGGGGGGGGGGGGCAGCAAGGAAACAACACTGCCCAGCAGTGTACGGATCCCCTCCTCATATTTTCCTGCTTTCCTGTTGTAATACAATAATGCAGGGCACGATGCACTGTACAGGAAATTAACTGTACAGCAGCTGATGCCATTGCAGTTTTGGGTATATCTGCATATTATAGTATTATGGGATACAGCTGGTCCCAGCACATACCATACAACATCTAGGTGCAAATTTCTGGACCAATCTAAAAATAATGGGTGCACATAGTCTCAAAATCAGGGACAGATTTATTAAATATTGTTCTTATAAACTTTAAGAAGTTGTTAGAATAACAGGTTTTGCATTAGCAGACATTTTCTGAAAAATACGACGTCTAAAACTCAAGTTTCTGTCATTATTTAGTGACTTCTGTCCTCAATGATTTGCTAGAAAAACACAGTTTTTATGAGGAACAGAGCGTAAATATGAGACAAAATTTGGACATTCTGTAAAAGTTTGGAGAGTTGAGAGGTATGGCACCCTTCCATCATTTATTTCAGGTGTCAGATATAGGCCAGGGCATAAAACACTGAAATGCTTGTTATCTCCTGTGTTGTGCTGTACTACTCCGTGTAGGAAGTCATAAGTCTTATTACAATTTATTGTGCTATGCAATGGTCAGCAGGATGGAGACTTTATGAACTGAGTCACCCATTTAGCTGACTGCTACATGACACTGTGAACTGTAAAATGTACTTGTAACTGATTGTACAAAGCAGTACATCTTAGTGAATCTCAGCCTGTGTTTGAATTGGTAGGAAATTGCCGAACAGACAGCATTTTTATGGAAGGAAGAGAACATTTAGAACAGAGGCTTGGTGTTTGAAACATTTCTGGAGGCTTTTCTCTTCTCTTTTATTTGAAGGATTATTTTCCTATTGCATTAACTTTAGATCTGTTTGATTCTGTTTCATCATGAGTGATGAGTCAACTTGCAGTCTGATTTGCATTTTTAATTAATGTGTGTACATTTCCCAAATATTTGAGGACAAGGCACTTTTTTATATCAATAAATGTCTTTCTGATAAGATGGTTGTGATTGTTCAGACTACTTGTTGTATTTTCTCTCCAGATTAGTGATATAACAGATGTATACCATGAATATCTGCACTGTTTGCCCCACTGCTAAAAATTAGGGAACTAGGGAATATACATATACGTGCATGTGTATACACATTATTTTTCTCTATGTTCCTATGGTATGTAGCTCCCCGTTAACCTAAAAGTGAAACTCCAAATGTTTAGCAACTCTTCATATACCCACCTGTCAAATGGAAATAATTTGATGTCTAGACTACAGTTTAACATAATTTATTTGGCTGCTTCCCTAACAGTTGTATTATTTTTCTTTCAAAGTAAGCACTTTAAAAATTAAATGGAGTGAAATATTAGTATGAGTTGATGCTAATTACTTAATCAAGTGAAATCCGTGATGATGGGGGTTGGCATAATGGTTAAGGTGTTTACCTAACAGACAAATGGTACAGGGTTTGATTCTCAGCTTTGAAGGTAAATTGGCTAGATTTAAAAGTGTCTGCAATGGCAGCTAGCCTAGTACTGGTCTATGAACCAGAATGGGAATGCACAGAATTTCATTTGCTTTGTGCATATGCAGAACTGTCTGACTGCCATTGAGTGTAGGGTGAATATTTCAGATTGATTCCTTGGAAGGTGGAGTCACAGATTAAATGGGTCACCCCTCCCTTGATCCTCAAAATAGCCAGCTGGCTCACAGATGGGACCCAGTAAGTTAGAACTCGGGAGTCCACCTCTACAAAGAGGCCAGTCACATGTAGAGTCCCTCATAGATTGGCCCTTTGCTGCTTTTTGGAATCTACTTCTCTGAAGTCAAGGCCGGCATTAAGTGCCACTGGCTGACCAAATTTGCAGACAGCTGCAAATTAGGAGCAGTCATAGAATCCCCCACTGACTCTAACGTTCCCTAGAAGGGCTGACACAGACAAATAACAGCAGTGTCAGCGGTATGGACTAAAACTAAATGTCAAGTAATGCATAATAGTATTCTTTGGGAAGCCATCCACCCTGGTAACTATATATTGACAAAACAACCCTAAGAGTTAATCCAGTAGCCAGAGACTTGGAGACACATCACATGTGTACAGTAGTGAGGAAATCATTCTATGTTGTGCAACTTATAAACAAAGGTATGGCATTCATATCCACAAAGGTCATTGTTCCACTAAATTTGGCATTCATCAGACTTATCATTGAGTATGTTATTATATTATATATATATATATTTATTATTATATTATATTATAATATATTATTATTCACCCCTGGGATCTCTCCTGTGTCCCTGCTAGACAGAGGCACAGTAAACTAATCTTAAAAGGGTACGTTCTATGACCTACTTTACAGAGGCACAGTAGGCTAATCTAATAGGGAGGTGGAAGCCAAATACACTCTGGCTAGGCTTATAAATGCCCTAGGGCAGATAGCCTAGTATCTACCTATGAACCTATGAGTAGAGTGCCCCCTTTGGTATGTACCTAACCAGGAACATCCAACAACTGGAATGTCCACAGAAGTTTCTCCCTAAAAATATACAGGGTATATGTAACATGTCCTATGGAGATCACCTCAAATCCCTATCCCTGTAATCCGTCTTCTACAGACTGTTGAGTGGAGGTCTATGCCTGCCATAGAGGGCATTGTTGGCATTGTCAGACTCCAGCCTAATGGACCTCCTGCATGTCCACAAAACAAATAGCACCAGAATTACCCATTCTAAAGACTTAACAAGCTTGCCTGTGATATAAAAAGGACCTGCTGGAGGGTCCATCTCGGGGGTTGCACCTTCTCTAGAACAGGCTCCCTGTCCATGTGAAACACTGTTCCTCCTAACCCAATTCAAGTGTAACTTGGACACATGGATGGGGAACAGGGAATTCATCCCTGGTGTGGCATCTATATCCCTAGTGGACACAGCTTGTAAATAATTAATCTCCCAAGCCTCTACTTGTAAATATTTAACCTGTCATGCCCATGTTTACACTTCTCAAGGGTACTGGAACTTGTCAGGGATTTGGGAATCATAGCTAGGCTTAAAAAGGCCCCAGTGGTTGTTAATCTTGGACACGCCTATGAACACCACACACTGGATGCAACTTTTATGAGTTAGTTGATTGCCCGTCTGCATCACCTGTTGGGAAATGAAGAAGCAAAACTGAAACTGTAAGGTATGCTAGTATTTTAAGGGGAGTGCTGTGGTGTGGTTAGGGGGAGGAGATTAATAAGAAACAGAATACAGCAACTAAGAAGGCATGTTTTGACCAAGCTGAAATTCATGTCTGGATTTCAAATGTTACTGCTCTTTGATGGATACTGTAACTAATAATAGTATTTGATTAATTGTAGTGATGTTACAGAAGTGGCATCCCGACCTGCATTCCTACCCTGTATTAAAATGTTGATTTCAGAAGTGTTCAAATTGTGTTTTGCTGTTTTGTTATTTGTGACTTGGTTCTGAGTTTATATTTAATATCCTTTCTCCCAGATACTGTTTAACTCTTGACCAATATATTTTCATTGTAGATGTAATGCTTAGGAAGCATGGATATGGCTATGAATAGATATGTGTCCGTACATTGCTTGCGTCATGCTTGCATGTACTTATTAAAACACAAAGATGAGCATGTCCATCTAAAATATGACCTTTCAGGACAACTTGAGGTACCCTTCATCTACAGGCTTGAAACAGTCTATGTATCAAGTGAATGGAGAATCACAGCAGTGATTCCCCTCCAAAAGGTTGGACCATTGACTGACCCAGGAAACTACAGACCCATCAGTGTAACAGCCCTAAAATGCAAAGCCAGGGAACAAATTATTATGGAAATGATAAACAAGGACATTGGTAATCTACAGACACTGGACCCATCCCAATCTGGCTGTAAGGGAAGATCATGCCTGCTTAACCTGGTAGACTTCTTTGAGAGGGTCACCAAGGCAATTGATAAGGGTAAAACAGTGCATACTGTCTATCTTGACCTAACCAAGGCTGTCAGTATAGCACACCACTCGGGCATTGTTGACAAACTGTCTGAGTTTGACATAAATCCCTGCATAACTCTCTGGATTGCTGGCTGTCTCCTAAACAGGACATAAGAAGTCAGGACTAGTGTGACCACTTCCACCAGGAGATCAGTCTCCAGTGAAGTGTCCCAGGGCTCCATGCTGGGCCTGCTGCTCTTTGGCATCTACTTCTCAGAAGTCCAGGCTAATTTTCAAAGCCTTTAGCTCACCAAGTTCGCAGATGGCTGTAAATTGGGAGCTATTGTAGATTACACCCATGGCAGCAAAATCTTGCAAGAGGGCTTTTCGCAGACAAATGACTGGTGCCAAAGCTATGGTCTAAAACTCAATGCCAAAAAATGCATTATAATACCCTTTAGGAAACTGTCACTCCAAGTTAATTACTTCATCGGTAAAACATCCCTAAGAATTCGACCCAGTAGTATGGGATTTGGGAACATATATAGACAGCACTCTGGCAATTGACCACCATATAGCTAAGATAGTAAGAAAATCATTGTACGTTTCTCAGATTATAAGCAGGAGTATGACATCCAGGCCAAGGAAGCTGCAGTACCCCTCTACTAGGCCCTTATCAGACCTGTCATTACATACAGTGCAGTCTTTGGCATATATCTAACCAGACACTTGCAACAGTTGGACTGCCCACAAATGTTTCATACCAGAAGAATTCAAGGCATGAATACCCTGTCCTATACTTGTCACTTAAAGGCTCTGTGTCTGTATTGAGTCTCCTGCAGGCTGCTGAAAGGGATTCATTGTCTGGCTTACAGGGCTTCCTCAGACCCAATCCTGAAGGATATGATGCACATGCACAAAAAAACAGCACCAAAAACACTAGATCCAGGGATCTGAGCCTTGCTTTTGACATAAACAGAACATGTTGGAGAGACAGATAGGTTTCCCAAAGGATCCCTACACTGTGGAATAGACTCTCCACCGTGTAAAATAGAGTTCACCTCTGACCCTATTCAAATGAAACCTTGACAACTCTATGAGAAATCGTAACTTTACCCCAAGTTTGGCCCCCATGTCCCTTACGGAAAGAGGCCATCAATAAGAAAAGTATTATCCTAACACTCCCCCCTACAAATTCTTAGTTACCTCCATACTAACATGCTGTCCATGTAGACACTCATGATACTCTGGACCAAATGGTTTTGGGTGTGTGGCTAGGTTTGTAAGGGCCCTCGTGGCTGTTAGCCTAACAACAACCTATTAACCTATGTAATAGTATTGGCAAAGTTAAATACATGTGCATATTGACTCTCATAGACAAGTAGTTCTAGATCTATTCATGGCCACAAAACAGTGAGCTAACAGATTGAGAACTCAGCATTATCCAGATGTGTACATAGGTTCTCCCGGTGAGTACGTCTAAATTCTACGACTCAGTACTTTGCACAGTTTTAACATCTACTGCTGTTACACAGTGTACACATAGTGTGAAAATATAATGGAAGCCTGTGCCTTGAATATACAGTTCTAAGTGATGTACTAAAAAGTGGTATATGAAAAAAAAAATAATGTATGTAAGAGTTAAAAATCTGCTTTGGAAATCTGTCCATTCATGATAGTGTTCCTTGATCATGATGAGTAAATATTGAAATAAGAGCAGAAAAAATGCTATGAATTAAAGTAACCATTACTGACAAATGAGCAAAACCATGACAGTGTAAAATGGTAGCATTCAAAGCACATAAAGGTTAACTGGTGGTAACTTGGCTAAATTTGCTGTTTCTGTCTAATCTGCTTGTTTTCTTGAATGCTTTAAAACTAAGCCAATATGATTGTGTAATCATTAACATATTTTTCTGCTTCATTAGCTAAAGCTTTTGTGTTCCTGCTACATATGTGTTTGAATTTCTTATATTTGCTTTTACAACAAACTCAGAGAGACCGTATTGTGCAATTTCACTTGATTTTGCTGAAGAAATATTTTTCACAGTTATCTTTCCAGCCTCAAGTTGTGGCCACATTGACTTGTATTTCTTCTTTTGTGCTGTGAAACATAGTATCCCTTGACCCTGTAATACTCCCTGTCCCCTCAATTTCTTTGTCAGAAATGCTGATATTAGGTCATCTCTGTCACTTTGCATTGCAGACCTTTTCAGTTTTTGATACTTTTGATTCAGTATCAAGTCATTTCTGAATGGATTACTATTCAGTGAGGCTGTTTTCTGTCTTTATGCTTTTCATTGATCTTCCTTATTCTTTTGTATTAAAGCAAATTGGCTTAACAGACTAAATGGAAAAGGCTTAAAAAACATTGCCAATTACCTCTACAGTGATATTTCCAGTTCTTCTTATACTGACAGTTTGTACATATTTAATTTCTGCTAATTCTGTGGTGTGCTTTCATAGTAGAGACCTGGTATAATGTTTGTAGACTGGAAGAAATTTGACCATGATGTATGGAAATTTCCCGAGCAGTTTTCAGTGTGAGGAACTGAAAATAAAAAGTAGAGAAACTAGTGGTTTTAAAACTTTGTTAATGAACCCCAGTCACAGTAATTTCTAAAAATCATGAAAGTCTGGTAGTGTTCCAAAGCAAAAAGCCTTTATTCGTCACAGACAAGTGATCCTCAGTAACAAAAAAATCAGAAATATTTTAACTTTAAACATATCAGCTTTTATGTACTTAGAGGTAGGTGTGGAAAATATATGCATTGTTTAATTTTAAACCAGCCTATTCATGGCAAACAATATAAACAGGGCTGTAAAACTGCATTTTAGAACAGCAAGTACCCACCCCGTACAGTACTACTGATTAGATCAAACTAAATCCAAGTTAAGGAAAACATAACCTGTCTCTTTGCAACCCACATTTCAAGATTAGGTATTAAGAAAAGCATAATGTACATAAAAAGGTATAGATAAAAAAGACCTCAACTAAAATCGCTTTCGGCCAACTAATGCTCAGGTCTGTGACAAGAACTAAAATCAAGAAAAACAGCTATCTAACCATAAACATAATCATTCTAGAACACTATTAATATAAAAATACATCTGTCTAATAATTTCTAGTAAATATCCATCCATGTATACGTATTAGTGTGCATAAAAACCAAGTTAACAGCTCAGAAAAAATGTCAGTTCACCAAAAAAAAAAAAAACTGTTGTGACGATAAGAGGTACTGCCAACACAGCTTGCTGGAGTTTTGTAAAGAACTGTATGTCATTTGTGAATATCAGACTGATTGATTTATACAAGATGCTTGTGTTACAAATGTCTTATAACTGTATGTCGTGTATATCAAACTGATTCGTATAGATGTTTGTGTTGAAAAGGTATTTGTAAAGTGCTTGTGTTTGAAATGTATCTACAGTGTGTCCTACTGGAGAGAACAGAAATGTGCATGTATATGTTTCTTTCAACAGAGGAAACTGGGAGGTTAACCTCAGTGCTGCAAACTTTAAAATCTATCTGAAATTAAATCACTTTATTGGCTAGGCCATAGAGATGCTATCTCACAGGCTTCAGTGCAGCCAGATGCACAAAGTCTGTACTAGGAAGCTTTCTGTATTGTCTTTGGGGTGAACTAATTACTACTGTGGAAGCATGAAAGTATGAAATTGTTTTATGACTTCCAACACCTGCCACAGATCTGAGCAAATGCCCTTGTGTGTGCATTTTTACAGGTAAGTGCTAAATCCTACCAGCTTCCAGCAATGGGGGGTTTGCATAGGATCTAGATGTTGAATGACCAGATGTGATGTAATTCTGCAAGCTATCTCATTAGTGAGACTGAACATTCTGTATTCTGTCTTGGGCCTGACAACAAGAAGGATCATTCTCCACATCATCTGCCTTGCTCCATTAAGTAAATAGAGAATAATAATTCTTAGATTCAGTCAGGAATATAGTGAAGCTTAGTTTAGATAGTGCTTTTCTTTGCCTGAGTCTGTCCTTCAGTGTTATTTTAAATATTTTCTTTGAATTTGAACTCTAATGTCACTGTGAATAGATATTTAGTATTGTCTTGTTCTTTTATCATTTATTATTAAATATATTTAAACCTTTCATTGTGGCTGATCTTTGTAGAGATATTTAATTTTGGAGAGTACTTGCATATGTATTTGGTTACACTGTGTGGGCCACTCCTAATAGCCTTGCTGTTGGTCAAATTACCATTTGTCTTAATAATAATTTTGCTCAGTATATAGGGTACCCTTGTAAGAACCTTAAGTTGGCTGGTAGCAGTGTCTGGTGGCAGTGGTAACTACCTTAGAGTATGGGCAGAAAGGGGCATAGCTAGTAAACCTGTGCTAGCCTTTCCCATGTGTGTGTGTGTGTGTGTGTCTGTGTCAGCTACTTGGGCAGGGACACGAAGCACTGTTTGAACAGAGAGGATTCTGGAGGTCTTGGCTTGGACACTCAGCTGAGATCTTAACTCTGTATCTGTGCCATGGAGAGTCTTATTGGGGATCTGGAGAAAGCGAGAGGAACCAGCCGCTGGACTGACTGTGTTCCCTGCTCTTAAGGGAAATTGTACTTGATTGTGCTTGATGCAGAGAGCTGCATCAGGAGATACTGTGTGCATACCTTCTATCCTCCCAGTGAACGTTCCCCACAGGTGTCAGTGGTGAGGATTGAGACTCCTTGATTACTAGCCCAGAGGTGGGGCATCACACCTGTCATGATAGTTTTCATGTTTGCAGCCCCAAAAACATGTTTATACAATGAAAGCTAGTTGAAAAAACACAACAAATACAGAAAACAGTGGAGGAAGTAAACTAGTAATGTATAAAAGTGTGCAGGTATGTGCATGAACATCCAGCAGTATGGTAAATGGGGAAATTATACCAATGCTACATGGTAATAGTGATATGAAAAAAATGTGAGTTTTGAATTTACTGTTTAAATATCTGGTGTGATGCAATAAATCTAATCAAAGCAGTATTGAAGTTAAAGTAACCAAAATATATATTTTTATAAACATTGCATACATCAGTGTCATTCTTATTTGGTATATTTTTAGTACAGAAAAATATTCCTCAAAAAAATTCCCTAAAAATCTTTACGGATTGTGTGGATTGTGTACGTAAATGCTACACATGGGTAAACTGAATGCTTGGGAAAGCTAATAAACTTGGTGTTACATTTTTTTCAGTTTCAATGGCCATGCTTACAGACAGATTAGAGGAATAGCCATGGATGAGGCTATGGCCCCTAGCCAGGCCAATGTAGTCTTAGGCAAGTGGGAGGAGGAATCTGTACTGCAGAGTGAATACCAGAGTTTTATGACAAGCTACCTTTGCTTTATTGATAATGTATTCATAGTCTGACAAATTGAAATCTAGACTCACTGAGTTTATCCATTACATCAATAACTCTACCTCCTTCCTGAAATCTACCACTTCCATTAGCTTGGAGTCAGTGCAGTTCCCTGATATGACTGTCAGTACTGATAAAGACAGAGGAAAATTAATTAGTAACTTATACAGGAAACCAACAAGAGTGAACTACTTACTTCACAGAGATAGTATACATCCAGTAAAAACTAAGCACAGTGTAGTAAAATCATAAGACTACAGATTAGCACGCATTGCCACAGATTTGACCTCTTTTCTCAGAAATATGAATAATCTTGAAAATCATTTCTTAACTAGAGGATATGAATCAAGCATGTTACATATGATCCTGGTTCCCATTAGAGATTCTAAAACTAGCAGCCTAATCCAAAAGATGATAAAAGTAAGGACAGTTGCATTCTAACTTGCACCTGGGATTTCAATACATTAAAGCCATTATTAAGGAGAACTGGGCCATCCTAACTGACAGACAGCAACTTGGAAAGATTTTAGGAGATCACCCTACTTTTGTATATAAAAAGAGCAGAAGCATATGTAGCTTTATGGGAAAAAAAATAAGGAACACCAGGATGACATGAGCACTAAAATCTGTGGGCCATCTAACTGCACTTTCTGTGAATACTTGATGGAGTGCTCCTATCTTAAAAATATGGTGAAATCTTCAGGAGGTGGTAACTGTAACAATGAAAAAGTTTTATATAGGGCCATGTGTAATGACTGCTCTCCATTTTATGTGGGTAAGACTATGAATAAACTGAAAAGGAGGATTTCAGGTCATCTAAATGCCAGAGGAACACTTTATCCAAACACTTAGAATACCCCAGACATTCTGGTTTTAAATTGATCATTCTGGACTGCAGTTACCCTACTGTGTTTTTGGATTATAAGAGAAAGTGATGGTTGGTTAAATAGTGCAGATACTTTACAACAATCATTCATTAGAAACCACCAACTACTTCAGATACTTAGGTGCTTGTCTGGATGAACAGCTTAACACCCAACACCTTGTCAAAGTAAATAGTAAAATCAATGCACTTCGTTTCTGGGTGAGAAAATGTCTCATTTTCTTTTCCCCAAAGGAAAGAGCACTTGAGAAAGGAATACTCCTCATTTTGCTCAGAAGATAGCCTACCTATTATTGCTTCTTTTTCAGAAGGAACCTCATGTCTTTAAATTACCTCCAACAACATATGTAGGTTCATTACTCTTGCCCCAAGAACAGAACAACTTGGCATTGTCTAAAGCTAAATGGCTTCTTATCACACAAAGAGATAAATTGCTGTCTGATGTTATTAGTCTTCACGTAATCCTTGACTGTGGGTTCTGTTTCTGAGCCTCAGAACCGACTCGGCCATTTATTTAATCTCTCGCCTCCCAAACTCCCGAGCCAGGCTTTTACCCATAATGCTCCTCTCAAAATTACCTCCGATCTCATTTGCCGCTTCATGTGTCAGACACATTCATCTGCTCTCGAGCCTTGGATTAAGAATTAAATAAGTTTTTTTCCTTTTTTAAGATAGCTTTTTCTCTTACTTTTCTCTTGCTAAGGTTCATTGCTCTTTCGGTATATCTTTTCCTTAACCCATGCCTCTTGTTAATTAATTTTCACATGTGTGTGTGTGTGCGTGTGTGTGTGAATGCATCCTTTCTCTTTCTACCCTACTGTTGGTAGGCCCTTCTTAGTACCATTGTTGGTACCTCTTTTTTAAGGTATACCTCCTTATCATAGTTGGTATTTTCTCTCCCTCTCTCTTTTATATATATATATATATATATATATATATATATATATATATATATATAAAGCTTTATTTCCTGTCATCTTTGTGTGTGATGTTGTGATGTCCTAGTCAAAACATTTTCTCATTATGGCTGAAAAGGCTGAGTCTCCAGTCAAATCTTCTAAGGGCACCTCAGGTTTTAAGAGGTGTCTTAAATGTCAGGGTAAAATGCCCAATTCAGACGAGCATAAACTATGTGTATACTATTTAGATAAAGTTCATTTACAAGAGAGCTGTTCCATCTGTCATGCTTTCTCTACAAGAACTCTTACAGAATGTAAGAACAAGCATATTCTGAAAGGCCTTTTGAAGAACGACTCTGAAGAGGCCATTTCTGTGTCAAAAATAGAAGCCAATTCATCAGTCATCATCATCAGTCATCATCATCAGTCATCATCATCAGTCATCATCATCATCATCATCATCCTTCTAGGAAATGTCCTACTTCAGTTCCAAGTGTTTTGGAACCTTCTAAGAAGGCTTCAAATCACTCTTTGGTACAGATGAGTTTGTTGGCACCAAAAATAAGAGATAGCTCGACACCAACAAAATTTTCGGAGCCGAGTTTAGTTTCTTCGGCACCAACAGAGAAACCAGTACTGGAAGAACCTCAGTTGATTTCGGTTCCAAGATCCAGGTACTGTCCCTCACTTGATCCCTTTAAAGAAGGACCTCCCAGCCCCTTCATCGATGTCAGACCCCCTAGGTCTCCATCAATTGCATCAGTTCGGTCCACTAGGATTCTCTCAGAGGCTGACATCATGAGACTTGTGGATCAGCTCCTCATGGTGAGGGGGTAGTATTCGGTTCCTAGCCAAGCTGGCATTGGAACCAGTCCTACTATGACACCACCTGTTCCTCCAACCCCTTTCGAGACTTTGGAGCCCTTGGTTCCGACACTCCCTGCATCGACGGTCTCTATTCCGGTAGCAACTTTGTCTCTAGTACTGAGAACTGCCTTGAGTTCCTCTGGCCTTTCAGCACTGGAGGCCTCCCAGCATCGAGACTCCTTGGTTGGGTCCAAGGTACATGGTTCGGCTTCTTTAACTTTGGAGCCGTCCATGACCCTTGGCGCTTCAGCCTTTGTAGATAGACCCAGGCTTCTGTTTCGGGGGTCGCCTCCTTTGTGTGGTGTGGGACCTCTGTTTCAAAGGAGTCTATTTTGGTTCTGGGCTCCCATCCCTCTACGGGGGGGGGGGGGGGACTGGTCTTCCAGATCATGGAGAAGGCCTTGTCCATTTGGGACTCAGTCTCTGCCATTCCTATAGGGACAGATCTCCATATCCCCTTGGCTGGAGCTTCCATTGTTTTTTATCTCCAGGACAGAGGGCAGAAAAGACCCAGGAAAGACCCACCTTGGTGGTTTCCTCTACCGGCACTTCCCCGGAGTATCCCCCTGAGGAAGTACCCATGAAGAAAAAGTGCAAGAGGAAGAACATAGATTCCCCGGAGGAGTCTTACACCAAAGATACTGACTTTGATGAAGGGGAGGGTTTCCCCAGGTCACCCCCTGATGATTTTTCCTTTGGGGACATCATGGAAATCCTAAAACAGAGGGGTGGCTGGTCTTCCCTCCAGCCTTCTTCTGAGGAGCTGGTATACCTGGAGGTTTTTTGTGCCCAACTCTCTACTTCTTGGATCTCTCCACCCGCTGATGATCTCATTAAACTGATCGCTTAGCGGGTGTGGAAGATCCTCGACTCCACCAAACCGATCCCCAAGAGACCTGATTGGATTCTTTAAGCCCCCAAGGATGAACAACACTAGTCAAAAGGCATACCTGTTGATACCATGGTGATAGTGGCAGCCACTAAGTAGGAACTTGCTAAGGAAAGTCCAACTATCCATCCTGCTAACAAGGAGTCTAGGACTATGGATAGGTTTGGGAAGCACATTTACGCTTCAGCAACCTTTGCTCTCAGGTCCCTGAATTGCATGGCACATTTCATGAGGTTGCAGAGGGATCTGATCAAAGAGCTCTCGGATACCCTCTCAGGAGTGGGTTTATATCAGTCCATCGAAACTGCTGAATATCGAATACCATATGTTCAAACTGTAAAGTTTGAACACTGGTACTCCCGAAGCCGCAGCCCACAGAATTCTTGGGAAAGAATTTGGTGGGCTGTTTCTGTGGCTTCGCAAGTATCAGGACTGTGGTGGGAAGTTACGGGTCAGGCTCAGGTAAGTGTGCTATTGTGTGGATGTTAAGGTTAGGGTACGGGTTAGGTGAGTTAGGGTTAGGGCGTGGGTGAGGTGGGTGTGCGATGGTGAAAGACGTTAGGGTGGGATAGGTGAGTTACAGATAGGGAGCGAGTCAGGTGAGTGTGTGATAGTGACGGACCTTAGTTTTAGGGTTTGGGTTAAGGTAAGCGGTTAGGTAGTAGTGTATGTACAGTTTAGTGTAGGGTTAAATGTAGGATTTTGAGTGTATGTGTGTGGATTGATGTTGTTTTGGAGTGTTTGTGTTGCGTGTGTGTTTCTTGGAACAGCGTTTTTTTTTTTTTTTTCCCTGGGAAAAAAATCACGTTTTAAGACTTCAATGTTTTTTGCAGTTCGTGGTTTGCAGTTCGAACATATGGTGTTCGAACTTCAGACGTTTCGATGAACTGATATAAACCCTCAGGAGCAGTAGCTGAAGTGGTATGGGACAAGGTTACCTCACAACTTGCAACCCTTGAAGTGATTTCTAATTCATCCATGAGACTGAATGCTCATGCAGCTGAAGGGATGACAAGAGCGGCGGTCTCAGGCATAGCCATTAGAAGGCATTCCTGGATGCACCTGTGTGTGATTTTGCAGAGCCATTTACAGCATCATTCGTCAATGCTCCATTTGATGGATCATCACTTTTTGACCCCAAACTTAGACACTATGGCCAGATGTGAAAAAGATGGGAAGACTCTTTCTGCCGTAGGCATACATTTCTCTACTCCTTAAAGGCCTTACTCTAGGAACCAGAGAAGTGGGGAGACTATGGCTTAAAAAATCCCAAGGGCCTTTCCAGAATTCATGTGGCAAAGACTTTTTCCAGGGGCAGAGGGGGAAGTATTGGAAGATGCCGCCCCAGAGGCAGATGTGGCCCGCAGAACCAGGGGTCCAGAGACTACTATACCTGCACCAGCCCACCTGGCAACCAATAACATTGGACAAATGGGTGTAGGGAATAATGTCCATTGGTTACAGTATCCCACTATCTAAACATCCAAAAACACTCCTGGATGTTCTACCCAGTCACAGAGAAGCAGCAGTTGTAGAAGTTCAAAAACTGCTTGACAAGAGTCATCCAAAATGTCCCACCAGACCGAATAGGATCTTGGTTTTACTCTAGGTTCTTTTTAGTGCCCCAAAAACTGGGGAACTGGAGACCCATCTTGGATCTCAGCCAGTTCAACAAGGCAGTTCAGCAAACCAAGTTCTGGATGTTCTCAGTACAGTCAACACTTCCTTTCTTGGAGAAAGACGATTGGATATGCTCTATAGATTTCCAAGTCGTGTATTACCACATAAATAGGCAAACATTTCAGGAGATTCCTGTGCTTCTGGCTGGGAGCTAGTCATTTCAGTTCAGAGCATTGCCCTTTGGACTAACCTCGGCCCCCAGGGTGTTCACCGAATGTATGGCAGTGGTTGCATCACATCTCAGACTGCAAGGATTTTGAGTTTTTCCATACTTCCATGACTGGCTCCTCCGCTATCACCAGGCATCAGTTAGAATGGGCAAAATATTACATCTACATCTTTGTGCTTATCTAGGCATCATAATAAATTATGAAACGTCAAGTTTACAGCCTTCTCAGCAATTAGAATAAATTGGAGCCCAGTTGAACACAATTACAGGAATTGCTTCACTTCCATTAGAAAGACTACAATGGATTGGATCCCAGGTCAAACAAATTATCCTAAACAGAAAAGTTCCAGCCAGATTAGTCCTACAAGCATTAAGCTGTATGGCAGCCTCAGTCACTCTGGTTCCCTTAGCAAGATATCACATGTGAAGCTTACAGTGGTTACTTGCCTCCCAGTGGTCTCTGATGCATCAACCGATATCTTACCTAATTATGGTTACCAATCGCTGCAAACAGGATCTTTCATGGGGGCTCCATTCCAACCAGATTCTCTTGGGATGACCATTCATTCTTCTGCAACTCCAAGCCATAGTGACCAGGAATGCTTCCCAGATAGGATGGGGGCATTATCTGGGAAGGACAGTCCAAGGCACATGGTCCCATCTAGAGACCAACTTGCACATCATTGTTCTAGAGATAAGGGCACTGCTGTTGGCATTGCAGGCATTACAGAATGCCCTTCCTTTGGGGAACAGTAGCAATTCAAATGGACAACATGGTAGTTTGGTACATCAATTAAAATCCAAGTGCGGCAAAAGTACACAATGCAAATCCAATAAAATCATGAAAGGTGCACTGCAAGCGACCCAATAAAGCCATGGACGAAGGCAACCAGTATATGTAACATTTTATTAAAGAAAAATTCACACTAAAAACACTCCATCTCCATTAACGCTGTTTGAAAATCCATTTTCGTTTCATCACACTTCATCAGATGTGGGTTAGAGTGAAAGACAGCCCTTTTATATACAATCAAACCTATGACAACTAAAAACATTGAGCCAATTAACATGAATTTCTAATATAAAATAAGTTAATTAAACCTTTCAAATTGTAATAAAACCTTAATTATTTATATTAGTATTTATTACCAAAAATATAATGACTATAAAATGAATTTAAAACACATTTAGATTAAAACAGGATGTTCACGAGTGTAATAAATAAATAAAAGTTAATAAAGTTTATACGTTCCTTGATTCATTTGTACATCAATGTCCATGTGTCATCTGCTGGTTAACAGAAGCATATTATATAAATAGCTATACAAATCATGGGATATAAATAACAATCTTTTCATGTTAAAATAATAGATAAAATAGTAAAACACTTGTTCCAGAAATTTCACGTTACATAAAAATGTATATCAGTATAAAACGTTATGAAACATATGTGAACATAAAAATGTATATCGGTGTAAAAAAGTTGTGAAATATGTATGAAGGCTATAATTTAGCTGCTCTCAATTTTAAGAGTGGGGCAAGTGATAAATGTTAATTTAATCCTGGTCTTTTATTGGCCTGCAATGTCACTTGCCACCACAATTCTCTATATTCAGTAGTTTCTTCCCACATGCCGCCAAGTCCACCAATATTTACTTTCTAATACAAAGATAAGAAAGAAGGCATTTGGACATTCCAAAGAATGCTTAAATAAAGCATTATTATCTTTTTTAGTTTGAATGTCATAGGAATGCTCATAGATTCTTTTCTTTAACCTTCTTTCAGTTTTTCCTATATAGAAAGATTGGCATTGGCAGCATGTGGCTAAATAAACTAAAGCTGCTGTTTCACAATTACTAAATTCTTTACTTTTTAACTCAACCTTCCTACTTTCCAAAATACAGGATTCTTTATTCAGAATATGTTCACATTGTAAACAACGCCCACATTTAAAAGTTCCATGTCTCTTTCTCCCATATCCTATTTGAGCATTGTTAGTATTATTTTGTAATAAGTTTTTCAAATTCCTTGCATTCTTGTAAACTACTTTAACATTATCTTTGTTAAGCATTTCAAGATCAGTAAAGGAAAGAAATGTATTCCATTCAGTATTTATCACATTCCTAACCATAGAAGAGATAGCATTATATTCCAAGATCAATGCTATATGAAAGGTTTCACCAATATTTGCATTCCCTGAATAGATATCCTCAAAACCTAACCTTAAAATAGGTTTATATCTACCAGTCCTCTCTCTAATTACGTCTTTCTCCATTTTCAAAATAAGTTCATCTGGATATTTCCTTTCTTTAAACATTTGATTTAACACAGTTAATTCTTTAGTAAAATCTACTTCGTTGGAAGTCATTCTACTAGCTCTAATAAACTGCCCTTTCACTATATTACGTTTATAGTGAAAGGGATGTGCACTGAAAAAATGCAAGTGTGAATTACAATATGAACTCTCTCTGTATATTTTGGAGTTAAAAACAGTTATATACTTCAACATCTAAATATTCTAACTTATCCATCAAAAATGTATAAGTGATTTTCTAAAAGTTAGTACTATTGTTTAAGTATTCAATAAAATTGATGTCTTCCTTGGAACCAATCCATAAAACACAAATGTCATCCAGGAATCGTTTATATATATATATATATATATATATATATATATATATAGAATCAAGTACATTTTTTTTCTTCCCACCTTGCCAAAACTTAAGTTAGCATAACTGGGTGTACATATTGCACCCATTGCTACACCGTTAGATTGATGGAAAAATTCACCTTTAAGTGTGATGAAATGAAAACGGATTTTCAAACTGCGTTAATGGAGGTTTGTAGTGTGAAATTTTCTTTAATAAAACGTTACATATACTGGTTGCCTTTGTCCGTGGCTTTATTGGGTCGCTTTCAGTGCACCTTTTGTGGTTTTAGTTTGGTACATCAACAAGCAAGGGGGAACCAAATCTTATACTTTGTTCAGAAGCCCTCAGAGTTTGGCAATGGGCGATTTCTTCCAACCACTTTCTCACATCAATGCACATTCTGGGAAGCTCCAACGTGATAGTGGACAAGCTGAGCAGAACCATTCTCATGCCTCACTAATGGTCTCTCAATCCTGTGGTGGCAAAAAAGATTTTTTATCATTGGGGCCAACCTTGCTGCATTCTTTTGTGTCCCCTCTGAACAACAACTACAGCAGTTACTTTGCCCTAATCCCCCCTCTGAGAGAGAGAGAGAGAGAGAGAGAGAGAGAGAGAGAGAGAGAGAGAGAGAGACCCAGAAATGCTCTTCTCCACAATTGGCCTCCCAGTCTTCTCTATGCCTTTCCCCCAATTCCTCTGATATCTAACTTTATAAAGAAAGTCAAGAGGTCGTAGAATTCACTAATCCTCATTCCCCCCTCTTGGCATTGATAAGTTTGGTTTCCCTTTCTTTGGTCTCATCTCCTTTGGAAACCATGGATTTTGGACCCAGCTCAAGATCTGCTGTCTCACCCAGAGGGCTTGGTTCATCTGAACCTCTAACATCTCAAGCTCACTGCATGACTTCTCCACTTACCATGATTACTAAGCATCCTTCCCTTTCCTCTTCTGTCCGACAAATCATTGTGGCCCATCACAAATCTTCAACTAGAAAACTGTATCAGAGCAAATGGGGAAAATTTCTGAACAGTCTTGACCCTTATACAATCCCTATTCATAAAGTCTTGGATTTTTTAGCTAACCTCTATCAATCTGGTTCCTCTGTCACAACAATTGAAGTTTATCTAGCAGCAATCTCAAACTTTCATATGGCATTTGATGGGTCATCCCTTATGCCACACAAACTTTGTAAATCCTTTTCAAAGGGAGTCCTGATGTTAAGACCTCCTTTTAAAGAACCCTTTCATCCCTGGGATCTATCACTAGTTCTTCAGTCCCTTACTTTGTCTCCCTTCATACCATCAGCGACTTGTGACTTAGTTTTCCAAGTCAGAAACTTTATTTTTAGTGTCTAGTACATCTGCAAGAAGAGTATCTGCACTTCAGGCCTTGTCCTGCAAATCACCCTACATAATATTTCACAAAAACAAGGTCTCCCTTAGTACTAATCCATCCTTTTTACCAAAAGTAGTCTCAGAATCTAATATCAATCA
The DNA here is from genome assembly GCF_019279795.1 of Protopterus annectens. Lineage (NCBI taxonomy): Eukaryota > Metazoa > Chordata > Ceratodontiformes > Protopteridae > Protopterus > Protopterus annectens. Next base: position 527,376,247 of record NC_056726.1, on the reverse strand, counting down.
GACACTTTACCAGTCTTTTCCCCTAATTTTTCCAACAAAGGGGAATACACCCTTCATTTATTAGACGTCCACAGACAGTTACATTTTTATCTTCACAGAACAAAGGACTCCTGAAAATCTGATCAATTGTTTCCTTTTCTTTTCTTTCTGTAGGCAATCCACTTTCAAAGGTTACCTTGGCGAAATGGCTTAGAGACTGTATTACATTTATTTATCAGTTGAAAGGTCTGCACCCTTCACACCCAGTTGTCTGCACCCTTCACACCCAGTTAAGGCCCATTCAACTAGAGTGGTGGCAACTTCTGCAGTTTTTCATGCCAGAGCCTCCTTAGATGACATTTGTGCAGCAGTTCCTTGAGCTTCTCCTCATACCTTTATCACTTGTTACAAACTGGATCAGGTCTCTAGGGGATGGGCATCATTCGGTTCAGTGGTGCTCAGGAATATTCTTCCGTGAGACCTCCCAAGATTTAGGTAGCTGGGAACTCTGTCCCACAGTCAAGGATTACATGAAAATTGACAACATCAGATAAAGAAGTTAGGTCTTACCATAACGTTCCATCTGTGTTGTCGATCTTCACTAATCCTTGACGTTCCCTCTCTTGGTCCCCCAACCTGTGACTCCTGGTGGATCAAATTATTACAGGACTAGCTTCATATTGCGGACACATACCTGGTCTCTTCTTTTTATATGCTATTTGTGTGCCACTAATTTAGGCAAACTTGATGTGAGGTAATCTTGAGAGGAGCTTATGGGTAAAAACCTAGCTCGAGAGTTTGGGAGGTGTGAGCTGAAATAAATGGCTGAATTGGTTCTGAGGCTCGGAAACGAGCCTACAGTCAAGGATTAGTGAAGATCAGCAACACAGATGGCATGTTATGGTAGGACATAACTTCTTTTTAAAGTTCACTTACTTTTAAACGTCTTTTTTCAGTTCACTTACTTTTAAACTGGTAAATCTATGATCTTGCCCAGTCTTAGCTGCTCTTTTTACCTCGTGTACTTCAAATTATTACCTCGGGTCACTATATTCATCCATATCCTACTGTCATACACTCAGAACCTGACTTTACAGCACAGACAGCAGTTTTCTGTTTTGGCATTATACACCTAGGAATCTCTCCCAACAAACCTGAGAGAAACAACCTCCTTCTGTGATTTGAGACCAGCCTTAAGAAGTTCTTACTCAAATCTCCTGCAAAGGTTTAATTAACAAAGGCATAATTTATGTGTCACCTTAACAACTCCACTTCCTATAACTCCTCGTAAGTATCATCTGGAGACGACTCATATTTATCCTGTTGATCGTATTCCTAATGGACAGGAAAGAGGAGAAATAATCAACCTTTTTTGTAAGTAATTGTATATTTTAATTAACCTTTTTTGTAAGTAATTGTATATTTTGCATGCAGCTTGCAATCCTTTGTATTGCTCTCTTATTTCTACATCTGGCATAATACTTGATACAATGCTCTTTACAGCCGCAGTTATTTGTCAACTGCAACTTATATTTATGTTTGCATGTAACTGTGAGTATAAACTAAATTTGTGCCTAATTTTATTGTACACTTACCTGAAAAAAGTGTAGCTAGATTAGCATTAAAATTAATAAACTAAAGGAAATCCTGAGAGGTCTAATAGTTCCAGAGCAATTAAGACATCTAGGAGAAATTAGGAGATTGCACAACGAGCCCCAAGACTGCACTTGTCTGGATTTACCCAGTCTGTTTTGTGTATAGTACTGATGATGTACATTTAGTAATAATAAGCTTTTGTTCAAGTACTGTATGTGTAAACATTTCTTGGAAGCCTGAGAAATGCCATTCAGGAAACTCCAGGAATGCAAATGAGAATTCATTGAGAGACTTTGCAGATGTACTTCCTCCATAATTTAAAGAATGATATGAATCAGGTGATTTTGCATTGGCCTCTAGATTATTCTAAAAGAAATCTGAGTCATAAGAAAGTGTATTACATTTTCAGGATGCATTCTACTAATATGTCACCTTTTCTTTACTGTAAATGATGTGTTTACTAGAAGCCATCAAAAAATATTGCAGGCTTCCTTGTTTTACACAATCAAGGAAAGTCTGAATATGTGGCAAGAAGTAAAGAAACATATTATTCTATGTGATAGCTATGTTTGGTCAGGGTAAAGGGTTCATCACTTGCAGCCAGTAGTTTCTAGTTCTTCATACCATATTTTTCATTTTAATTTCCTTGTGATCAGGACAAGGATGCTTGTCAAGAGTATTAGTTTGAAAGTAATTTAAACAAAGAGTTTCAGAGGCAACAAAATAGGAGAAATGCTAGTGTAAGCACAAAAATAGAATAAAAAACAACAAATGAGCGAAATAAAATTGCAAAAAGAAATAAGTAGAAATGTTAGTTCATTTTTAGAGTACATTTTCTTCAGCAACATTTTCTCCACGAAATAATCCTCATCATAGCAGATTATCCCTTTTCGTTTTTAGCAAACCAATATTTTTCCTGGTAGTCATCCATAAATAGTGAAACTAATTGGTTTGGGATATTGTAACTTGTTTAAAGGTACTGAATGAGGCTGTGAAACAGAAGAACTGGAGAGTCACAGACTAGAAGAAAAAGAAAATCTAAATAAAATACACATATGTACACTGGGAGGTGTTCAAAAACAAGGCACAGTATTTTGTGAAATACTATGATCAACAGTGATGCTTAGGGAAGGGATGTGTCAGAGATGCAAGAAGCATGGCTACAGACAGATGTGTGTTATGCACAATATGCAAGTGGATGCATAATTGCATACAAATGAGTGCCATCATGCTAATGAAAATCATTATTTTTGAAAAAGAGGACATCAGATATAGCAGAGCAATTCAGAAACGTACAAGTTTAGCATGACCAGCTGTGGCACTCATCTGTTGTGAACACCAGGATTGTTCAGTGTACAAGAGCTTCACTGCTAGTTTTGGAGGCATTTGCCTAGATGTTGCACATCATTGCCCTCCATATCTCAGATATGTCTACATATAGCATACCATTGCCTCCACAACTGGGAATTTACTGACCTCTTCCATGTGAACAGACACCATATGGAAGTCAGTAGACACATAGAATCAAATGAGATGTGTGGACTGCCATTCCCAATGGACACAAAGGTTTATATAACATTAATGATCCACATTAAGTGGACCTTTTAGTATCTGACTGGGACCCATTATGATTTTCACAGACATATCTGATGGGGGGGCATGTTAGGATTTTCACAGACATATCTGATGGGGGGCATGTTAGGATTTTCACAGATATATCTGATGGGGGGCATGTTAGGATTTTCACAGACTTATCTGATGTGGGACACGTTAGGATTTTCACAGACTTTGGCCTTGCAGATTCTACACCAGTTCCTTTTCATGATACAGCATGTGGAGGGGCACATATAGTTTTCATAGATAGCAGATAAGAGAACCACCATTATACAGATATATTCTACAAGATTACCGTTTTCCCCTGTGGTTTTATGGACCATTGAGTGCACCCATAATGCCATAAAAGCTCAACATTTCATCTAGTATGCCAACCAGGAGGGTTTTTACTCCTTCACATGCCAAGTGGTGAGCAATGCGATTGCTATTTTGTGCGATAATTCATTGTGCTATCTATTCAGTTTCCATGTTTTTCATATCTGGCACATGTGCAACCTCTGCTAGGTTTTCCTGTGGGGGTAACTGGTTGGTAGGTACATATTGCCAGATAGCAAGTGCTGTATATGCTGTTCCCATTGATGTAAGCATAAAGCCATAACTTGTAACAGTCGCTACTTTCTGAGGCAGGTGATACAGGATGTGCCTTGGAACAATGGCTGATGACTCTCCCCGCCCCCGACCATGGCTAAGATGGTGGACAAAACTAGGTATTCACAGACATGAAATGTTTTTGAATGCATATTTGGACTCGTGAATGTGCATTTCTGCCATTTGGTACATCTTATTGTGCACTACATTACATATCTGAGACTAGCCATGTTACTCAAGCAGCTACAATGTAGGAATATTGCAATACTGCCTAAAAGACCTGTTACAGCCATGGTGGGGGAGTTAGGTGTTGAAAAGTCAGAGGAACTGGCTGCAGTGGTACCCATACAAGGCAGCAATGGTGCAATACATTATGGCACTGGCAAAGAGATAATGATTGGTCCACAGTTGCAGACCATGGCAAGGACAACACAGAGTAAAACTGATGCATATATTAATACACCTAGACTTTGTATCACATTGCATTAGTCTGTGCGAGTAGGATAAGTTTTGATACATAGCCTGGCCAGTCAGAATGGTTGACAGGGCACAGTCCTCTTCATTTGCAGTGATGGGGTGGGGCACAGTGACATGTGACAGTAATGCACCTAAAGGTGTGAGGATTATGAGAGGTAGCTGTAGTAGCCATGCACAAGGCTAGAAGGATGGATGAAGTCTGGGATCACATCCTTCCATGTCATGGTGGATCTTAAATGTAATGAACATTAGCCAGGTGTGCAGTATGGTCCTGGAGTGTCAAGACTGTATGTATCCTGTGTTAAGAATGGTGTAGCACTTTGAGAGCATGTATGAGACTCCCCACTATGGATCCCTGTCTGTGCAGGCAATGGATGGACAGCATCCATGACACTAAGGATAGCCATGGTAAGGTGTTGCAATCAGCAGACCAGCAGGGGATAGGAATGGTCTAGAAGTATGGGTTCCAGAGTGGCTGGCTAAGTTGGGTACCCTTGCAGTGGAGGCGGATGTTTATCAGCCATGACTATGAGATCAGTAATGACTAGATGTGGATTCTGCTATAGCTAGGGGTGACAGTGTTTCAGTCTCCAGAACAGTGTGTGTCATTTATGTATGCTTGGCTTGTGAATGCCCATTGTGGACAATTGACAGTATCCTCATGAATGTATGAGTTGATACTGTTTGGGCCACCATTGCCCCCAGTAGGTATATTTTCTTTGGGTCCCTATATACCATGTTTCCCTGCAGTTCCTGCTGCAGTTGCTCATCCTCATGCAGGTCATTCAGCATAGTCGCATGATGTGCATAACATCTGTCTCTTCCTGGTTAAATGACCTGCATATCTAATGATTCATGTCTTTTTGCGGTACCCATTTCAGGGAATGACCAGGAGTCAAGGCAGTGATAATCACTTGCATAACTTTCTCTAGTAATAGATATGTGCACATTGGAGGTAGTGTGACTCCCTTGTAGCCTATGTAAGGCTTATGTGGACAGGACATAAAGTGCTAAATGCAGGCAGTGATGGAGGTTCACCCTGCTCCTCTGTCATCATCTCTCGTGCAAGAGATGTGTTTGTGCCCTGCACTGTTAATGTTGCCGACACTGTGCCATCGCACTGTACCATGTGCATCATGTCATCTTCATTAGCCACAGGTGACCTATTGACTTAGGGCAAGTGCCGAACAGTTCTGCTGGGCCTCCCTGTGAAAGCAGAAAGGTGATATACTTGTGAAAGCAATGGAACATATGAATTACTCCCTACACTCTAGCATACAGAGTGGTACAGGCCATTTATGAGAATAGTAGATGGACACATGCATACCTTGGCGTGTAGGTTGTCAAAGTTGTTACTCTGACTTACCCGGAGAACAGATATGTATATGTGTTCTGCTAAGCTAAGTAACCCCTTCAGACATGTGAGTCAGTGTACAGCTGGAAATGAACATATTATTACTAACATGATTCATCCCTTACAGACACTTGAACAGTAGATGCCACCCCAGCTCAAACATAAGCCTCCACCATGTATGACAGTTTCCTTACTTATCATCTGTAAGCCCCTTCTATGTTGTGGTCCACCATGTATGACAGTTTCCTTACTTATCTGTAAGCCCCTTCTATGTTGTGGTCCACCTAATGAGATGGACTTGTACCCTAGTGATGTCCTGTGCCATGGTCATGGTATATCATATTGGCAACCCTGAGTCATAACCACATTACTGTCTCATTTTAGCTGCCCACATAATAGCTGTTTTGCAGCACTCCCTGCCTGTTCCTTTAACTAAATTTTATTAGATTTTTGTAAGAAGGAAACTGCAGATAGAACACGAGCTGTTCAATACAGACATCTTCAAATTCACAAAACTGAGTGCAGCAGATGCAGCATTAATTTTACCCAACTTTCCCACCAACATACTCTAAATGGTCCATAACAAATCACTTGCTCGAGGGAAGCCCCTCACTCCTTTCACCATTCAAAAAGCTTCTAGTGCTGTGGGAGTATATGCAAAAAGTCCCCAGTTTTAAAATAATACTTTACATAGGTTCATAGGTGTGTACTAGGCTAATGGCCCTGGAGTCTTTACAAGACTAGCCCATAGGATTACCCTGACATTGTGCCACCTAACCTTAGTTCCCAATGCCTCTGTCAAGTAGAGCCACTGGAGTGATCCCGGGGTGAATTTTCTATTTCTCATCCACTCATTAAGATTTCTCTTGAAGAGGGCCAGTGAGACACTCTCCTTGACATGTATGGGAAGTCTATTCCATAGCATAGGCAGTCTCTGAGTTATGAACCTGTCTCTCCATCTTGTTCTGTTGATTCTGCTAATGAGGTTGAGGTCTCTGGAGGGTGTAGTGCGGAGGGATTGGGATTTCTTTAGATGTAGCATTTCTAACAGAGCTGGGTCAGACATGGCTTTGTAAGTCAAGCAGAGATCGCCTCTAAGTAGGCGATATGAGACGGAGAATAGTTGGAGTTTTTGAGTCTGTCCATATAGGACAAGTGTTTTAAGGCCTAGGGTCCTCTTTGTGAGGTACTTTTGCGGCCTCTCCAGTTGTTGTAGGAGTCTAGTGAGGTTGTACCTGATGATTGGCCTAATGAGGGAAGAGTAGAGGGAGACAATGATGTCTTTCTTCCTGGATGCAAAACCTGTAGTAATGAGATGTGCCACATAGAAGGACTTTCTGACCCACAGTGGCAATGTGGTGATCAAAAGAGAGGTTGCTGTCAACCTGTGTTCCCAGATCTCTTATGACACATTCTGTGATCAGTGGACTACCATCAATGTGGTAATTCATGGGAACCGGATTTTTCACAAAGGGGATGACTGCACATTTTTTGGCATTGAGCTTAAGGAAATGATTCTGATACCATTGTTGGTCTCAGTGAGGCCTCTCTGTAGGATGTCAACATCACTTAGGGTTTTAATTATGGCTCCCAACTTGCAATCATCTGTGAACTTTGTCAGCCAGAGTCCCTTCGTGTTGGCCTGGACTTCAGAGAAGTAGATACCAAACAGGAGAGGATCCAGGACCGAACCCTGTGGGACTCCACTCGTGACTGGTCGGCAGTCTGACTTGGAGTCAGCTACTTTTACAGTGTGAGTTCTATCTCTGAACCAGTTTGCAACTCACCTAGTGATGTAGGGGTTGATGCCTAGCTTAGTGAGATTTTCTATGATTCCTGAGTAGGGAATGGTATTAAAGGCCTTGGCCAGATCGAGATAGGCTGTATGAACCACCTTGCTTTCATACACAACTCTGGTGACTGACTCAAACAAGTCGACCAGGTTGAGCAGGCATGATCTACCCTTCAAAAAAACAAACTGTGTGGGATCCAGAGTTTGGAGATTCCCTATATCCTTGTTCACTAGGTCCATGTGTTCCATAGCCAATGTGTTGCCTGAAAAAGTTATCAAATTACCCACAAAAAAGTGGCACATGCTTGTACAATACCTTTCCCCTGTTGACATCACCATACTGACTAAAACTCAAGTAGTTTCAAATTGGATTTTATACATGTGACCCCCTGTTGGTCTAATGCCAAAAATCCAGAATTTCCAATCTAAAGAGAAAGATGGATCCAAAAGATCCCATATTCACTTGATCAGAGGACTTCAATGGGCCTGCACCATTGGGCACCCCCAAAACATATGAATATTATCTACACTGTTCTGACCATACCTCCAACAGGATGAATCGGCCCTTTGCCCCCTCCAGTTTTGCTTGCAAGATGTGAATACCATCTAATCAAGAGACAGAGTTGCTGGTACCGACACTTAGGCCTTCTACTCAACTGATGCTGAAGGGCATCCAAGGAATACTTCCATTCCTGTGAACAGACCTTATTTTTCCACATACTTGAAATTAGCCAGTTAATAGCTGACACCTTGATGCTTCCCAGATCCCTGTACATTATCCCTATCCTGCCCCTACAAACTCTTCACCACTTCTTCCTTGGCAGAACCCTGTCTGCCACTTCTGAAGATGTAGTTTTCCTATGCTAAAACTGCCCTGTCTGAAAGTAACTAAATCATTTATTAGCTCCAATTGAGAATCTCCTCTACATCTCCTGAAAATTTGCATTGCAGATGATATTGTGCCATTCTGGATTTGTTCCCATTCACGTACCCCATATGTCACCCATGTGGTTCAGAGTTCCTTGCTGAGTCAAACATACCAAAAGGCAGTGCCATATAAAATTTGTGGGACCTCTACCCCAGCTAAGCTTCAAATCCACCTGGTAGAGCTGATACAAATCATATGTTGCTCTGAAAAAAGTACATTGCATATAGATCTCAGGATTTGTATCTTGTTTAGGATAATTCTTCATGGTACAAAGAATAACACAGAGATCAGTCACCAGAGCATAGGTTGCGAAATGAGGAATCCCACCTCAAAACTGGGGGAGGTAAGCAACACAATTTGAAACTCTCCTTCCAGATTCTCCTACCACAGTATTGTCCATCAAAATCTGAAGCCTAACCGGTCAGGGATAATCTGCTGAGACAGAAAGATTTCTAAACATATAGAGAACATGAGGAAGAAACATAACCTGAACTGCCCTCGCTGTACCTGTGAGAGTCCTGAAATTGTCCCATGGTCTTCTCCAATAAATTTGCCAGGTTGGATGTAAACGTGTTGCTCAGTGTAGGACTTTTGTCCAAACCTAGATACTTGGCCTTAAAACTTTGTAAAATGTCATCAGTATTGAACATATACTCCTGCCTCCCACACCATAAAATAAATGTTTTGGTGAGATTACACATGAGAACAGAAGAATACACAAACCTGGCAAAAAAACATTCAGGATCTTCTCAAAAATGCAGGTAGGTTAGTAATGAATAAGATGCAGTCATCTGCAAACATCAGAAAAGCCTGGTAAGAACCATCGGCAGCTGATTGAGCATCAAGGGTGGCTCCCATGTCATGTGCCAATTCTTCCATAGCTAAAAGAAAACGTCATAGTGAATGGAGGCATCCCTGCCTTGTGCCCCGACCAATTGGACCTGCTTGAGAGATATTCCCATTGGCCATTAGCCTGAAGGATGGCCCCCGATAAAGCCATATGACTCGCTGTGTAGATTGGGGTCCAAAATTCCTAACTTTATGAACATCAAACAAAAAATCTCAATTCACTGAGTGACAAGCCCAAAAGCCTTCTTAATATCAAAGAGGACAATCCCCACTCTCTGGAAAGACTTTTTTTATCCACATTAGTAAGCAGTATTGGGCAGAAATCACTCTGGGAAAGCTCTGGAGCCTTGAGTTTTGGGTTTAACATAATAAGCACCTGGTCTTGCTTACACCAGCTCTTGCTCCTCTACAGCCTTGGAGTTAAAATTGCTATAGTAAACACCAGCGATCTCTTGCTCCATCCATTTATAGAATTCTGCACCCATTCAGCTGTCTCAATCTGCCAGTCAAGAACTTTTAAATCCTCAGTAGACAGACTAAATAACTGCACAGTATCAAATATCCAGGTATCAAGATCAACCCGTGAAACATGACTGTACAGTGTGGTATAGAAGTCATGAAAGACCCCAGGATTTCCTCTTCTGCACTAACCAAATGACCAGATTCATTTTTAATTGCTGGCCCACAGTTAAAAAGAAAAAAAAAAACACTCTGTACATTTGGGATCCCCTTCCCTCTTGAGCGAACAGAAATGGCTTCTCAGAGAATTTCAGCCTCTGCTTGTGAAACATCCAATAAAGTGATGTGGGACCTGAGAGCTAATTTCCTGTCTCTAAGGAGGTGTGCTTCACCTATTTGAGGTATGCTAGTTTGCACATCCTCTACATTTCTGTAGAGGGTGCTTTAAAATGTCAGCCTCTGGTCTTCTAACCCCTACCCATTCCATTATGTCTCCATGGAGAGCTGCCTTAAAACCTTCCCACTCTGGAATGGTGGCGCCTCCTTCTGGTGAGGATTTCACTGCAACACCTTCTCAACTATACATCTTAATCTGATCTTCCCAGCTCTTGAATTCCACTAAAAATGATCTCATCTTCATGATTTGGTTCTTTGGAGTTGTGCATTAGGTGTAAACAACAATGTAACAGGGACATGATGAGACAGTCTGATTTCTTGTATAAGCTGTGAATGGATCCTCTACTGACTGACAGTGTTGCAGTACCAACAAAAAATCTGATAGCAAAGAGTACAATATGGACACCCAATTTTAGACTTGGCTGTATGGACAGAAAAACAAATAGTACAATATTTCAGGCAACAGTGTGGCATATTGCACATACCTTCCCTGTACCAAGTAGTCTTCAGTCAGTATCCAAACTAACAAGGATCTACAGAGAAGAAACAAAAGGATGTGTGCAGAAGAGGAATTTTATAATAACAGTGCGTCATATAGCTGTTGTGTTGAGCAATATAACCCTCCACCAACACCAAAAAAAAAAAAAAATTATCAAAAACAGCACAAACAGTCTAGTCATATTCTGCAAAAAAGCAGACTAAACTGAAAAAAAACTAATGACCAAACACCGAACAAGATCATCGATCCCACAACATTCTAGCATAAACGGTTTCTCCTTAAACCAGTATAACTATTACATCAATAGAAGTATGATAGATGGAATTATTCCTCCCCAAAGTAGTCATCTTCGAAGTTAGTCAGTCATGTTGTGGTACAAGCAGTGCAATCTTGAGAGTGTTTAACGTATGCCTTAAATATTGGCCCTACACTTCACTTAATTGTCTCCAGCACTTTTTCCCAAATTCTCCAGTTCACAACTACACCAACAATGCTCATCAGCAGAATCTGATGACCCTGAAAAAATATCTGACCAAGCCTTGCCACTGGATGGGCTGGATTTCTCTTGAGTGCTTAGAAACTCTAAAGTTTTCTTGGAACTCTTAGGATCTTGCTTAGCCCAACTATTAAACCAGATTTATCATCATGTTTTGATGGTTTTGATGTGGAAGAACGCTGTGATACAACATATTCCCCTGTTTAGGCTTAACACTGTCCCTATGCTATGTAGGTATCTGGTGTGAAGAGGAACTTCCAGATGCTTCTGCCACAGACTCCAAGCTTTTCTGGAGCTTATGGGTAGCTGATGGCTTATTTTGAGAAAATGAACATTGCTGCTTCCCATTGGCAAATTCCCACCCCATTTCCCAGTCAGTCCGGTGTCCATTGTTTTTGTCACTAACTAAAGCCGGCTTCTTGCACAGTACATAAAATAACTCTTCATCCCCTTTTCTCCACAGCAAGGAGGGATGGAAATAGTAAAGAAACCCTGTAACCCATATTATAAACCTCATTGTTGTATGGCAGAAAGTCTGCTTTCATCTTGAAAAGGTACAGTGAATAGTATAGTATGTTTACTCCAATGTATCCATCTGTGTGTTATACTATATTGAAGTAACCAGTCTCATGTTCTAGAGGAATGAATGGCCATCAGCACATTCCTGCATTTTTTCTTTCATAGCTTCATCGAAGTACAAAGGCAGACCAATAACCTTAGAGAAAATGTGCTCACCAAAAGGCCTGAGATCATGGTCTGCAGTATCACTAGGCACCCCCACTATTCACACATTCCCTCTCCTCAATCTATTCTTGAGATCATCAACTTTATTGGTAGCATCTGCAAGCGCCCCATGTACTTTGTTGGGTCTACTACAGTAAACCGACAGCTCTCAAGACCGACAATGAGAACACTGACACCGGAAGACTGACAATGGAAATAATCGACAGTTCGAAATCCCGATGCTGAAAACACAGACATGCGAAACAAGCGCGACTGTGTAAGTATGCGATAGTGACTGACTTTAGGGTTAGGGTGTGGGTAAGTAAGTGTGTGATTTAGTGGTTGACTTTAGGGTTAGGGTGCGGGTAAGGTAAGTGTGCGATAGTGACGGACCTTAGGGTTAGGGTTTGGGTTAAGGTTAGAGCATAGATAGTTGTGTATGTAAGGTTTAGTGTAGGTTTGTAAGGTTTTTGGTGTACTTGTGTGTGTGTGTGTGTGTGTGTGTGTGTGTGTGTGTGTGTGTTTCGGAAAAGGAATTTGTTTTGTTTTGTTGACTGTCAGGATTGTGGTTTGTTGGGCATGTGAACTTTCATGTTTTTGAACTTTCAGTTTTGTGGTGTCTGTGATCTTGTCGATTCTTGTGAGCTGTCGGTTTACTGTAGTAGACCCACTTTGTCTTGTTTCTCTGTTAAAGCAATTAATGACTCCTTGATCACTGCTAGATATGAATTAAGAGATTCTACTGCCATCTCTAGTGATTATATTCTAGTTGGCTGCTGTATGCGGGCCATCTCCTTTTCATTACTGAAAAACGTCAGTCACTCAAACAACAGGAGAAGTGTTTCATCTGTGGATGCTGCTCTAAAACATGCAGTTAAGTCTTCTGCCTCTGCTGTCATGCTACAGATAACTTATTCTGGTAGAGAATTGATTCTAGGGCATTAGTACTCAAGGAAAAAGCAACTGTAAGCCTGAAGTAATTGGAAGATCTCAAGTTATGCAGCCTTTTTCTTTAGGTTAGTCACAACCCTCCTCCATTTCACTTTCTTAATAATGCACATGCCCCATGTGTGTAGGTTGTGCAGTAGCAGCTCTGTCTCCTGAGAATGTTTTCAGACACTATATTTCTTGGCCCATGACAAGACATACCCCTGTGGGTTACACACGCCAGTCAGTGTCTGTGTATGTGCATAACTGTGCTTTGCAGACTCTTGTCTCAGCACTGTCGGTCTGTTTTCAGATGTGACTACATACCTGTATGCTAATGCGTCATAACTATTTTCACCATGTCCCATACTGACAGCAATAATTGTCATTTTATCACTGCCCACCTTCATGTAGCTCTGTGCTGGAGGCCAGTAGCACTTGCACCTTATGTGCCTCTTCCTTCTTTGGATATGATCATGCCATGACCTATGCACTGAACCTATTTTTGCTTTGTAGAATGTCTTGCAGTCTGTGCACATAGACAATAACCTGGCATACTAGTGTGCTGTCTTGTGTGTGTCAAGATGAGGCCTCCCGAGTTTGATAGTAACCTGTCATGCCCATATGAGGTTGCCCCATGCCACACACACACACACACACACACACACACACACACACACACACACACACACACACACACACACACACACACACTAAACTGTTATTCTCTTCTGCTTTTTTCTCTGTCAGGGTGAGCCCCCACACCACCAAACTGGAAAGTAACCTGTCATGCCCTTGGACTATGTTACCTCTTCCAGCCTACTATTTCCTATATGTCCTTGCTTTTCTGCACCATGTGTGCTCATTGTAGTGCTGCAGTACAGTACCAGATGTCTTATCTTCTTTCAATGTTTGCAGTGCAAACTATTTATATTGAACTCTTGTTCCCGACTTATGTATCTTAATGTGGTCTCCTGCAATGTAATGATCATGCTTCATGTTGAGCTGCAGAACACCTCACAGTATGGTGATTTTGATAAGACTGTAACATCATGATTGCCTCTGAATTGCTGCCATAAAGTGCTTAAATCATTACTGGTAAAGTAACATTATACAGTAAGTACATTCTTATTACATCAGTATAATAACACATTTGTATTAGATTTATATGGCACGATGTAATACCTGCCCAGCGTTCTATATAGGGAAAACCGAAAGGTCTTTGAGAAGGTGGATGTATGAGCACTGTTACTATATGCAAAAGGGCAATTCAGACAGTGCTCTTTATACACACACTATAAAATGTGGTGGTTTAAAAATTCAGTTTTGGTATCCTTGAGGTGAACCCACGAGACCCTAGAAGTGGAGTCTGTGAAACTTAAGATTGAATATAGGGAACTGTATTGGCAAATAAAGTTAAATGCAACTGTATTCCCCACAATTAATGATGCTGTGTCGTTTCTACCAGTTTTAACATGAATGGTTGATTTCAGTGGTTTTATTAGAGAGACCCACATTTTTAATGATTTTTATATGTAGATTTTTATTACTACATCATTTATTTTTTCATTCATTATCAACACTTTTTATTACTGATATCTTGATGTAATACAAATGTACTTTGTTTGTTTGTGTCTTTCGGCTTTTCCCGGTTAGGGGTCGCCACAGCAGAACTCCGGTCTGCTAATGATTGGCAGTTGATTTTTACGTACTGGCTTGCCAGGTCTGATGCACAACCTTCAACGAAGGTACGCCCATTCACGCATGTCTCCACGCAGAAGATGCTCTAGCTGAGAATCGAACAGGACAGCGTCTTACTGTGAGCCGACAACGCTTCCGCAGCACCACCACCGCGGTAATACAAATGTACTTATTGTATGAAATTACTTTACCAGTAATGATTTAAAGATTTATAGTTCCTTGTAGCTTTAGCTTGTATTACTACAGTTGCCTCAATGAGGGCAACAAAGGCAGACTCTGGAGAATTTGAAGCTGCCCATTAAATTATTTAAGTTTAGTTTATGTTGAAGGTGGCAAGTGCTACTCTGATTGCAGTGTAGTGGACATTTGTTCCAGTGCTGGGGATATATTTGGATATAAATATATGAAGTAAGCATGCCTCATTTTTCTAGTCTTGATGATTTAGTTTCTTTAACCAGGCATTTCAGGAACCATTTATTCTGCATAGGGCTAGGTTGTCAAGGGCAGTCTGATCTTTCATGGCTGAAAAGGCTGGACACAGATCTCCACATAGGAATCTTTAAGAAAGGCTGAAAGTTTGTCTGGACAATTAAGGGTCTTGAAGCTATTAATCTTTTTAGTTAGGAATCTCGGATGTCTCATGATGAGTGAAATGCTTAGACAAACACATGCCAAAAGGGGCATTATATTCAGTATTGAGTCTGATGAGATATGAGTAATGGGGAGTTTCTTTGGTCTTGAGAAGATGCCTTTGGAAACTGGATTTACCAGACAGAAGGCTTTCTAAACTGCTGTGGAGACGTGATGGTCAAAATATTAGAAATTATCATTAAGGTTGTCTACATAAGTGTCTGATTGGAGGGGTGTATCATCTATATGGTACGACATTTCCAGAATTGCCTTACATGACCTAAATTGGTTACCCGTTACTAAAAGATCCAGTTATCTATGCATCTTACTATATACAATTTTTAAATGGTGGCTAATGCCAATGTCTGAAAAGAAAACTCCCAATTAGGGTGCAGTCCTACTCCGTGGGGAATACATAGGATAACTTAGCTTGGCCATCTTCTGTTGGTGAATGAGCCTTCTCATGCACAGGTCTTGTTCTTTGGAACAAACCATCATCTGAAACAGGGCATCAAGATACTTTTACTAAGCTTAGGCAGACCCTTTCTAAGCACCTCCTCAAGAACATTGTTTGTAATTGCTTTAGGGATTATGGTTAAACTCTCTAATGATTTAAAATTCTAAAAAATGCTTACAGTCCCTCCCCTGTTTTCATTTGATTTTAACTCTTGTTACTCGTGTTTTCTTCTTAGTCTCTAGCCCTAGCTCTGTAATCCCTACATTTTTACTTGCTACCATGTGACATTTTCATTTCAAAAAATTAGTTGTAAACCTTAAGAAGTAATTTCTTGTAACCAGACTCTTTTGCAACCCATGTAAATTGATAAAATCCAATGTAAACCTGCTACTTTATTAGAAATGCATAAGAACTGTGTGGAATTCTACTTTACCTTACCCTACTTACTCTACTTTATTCTTACCTCTAGACACAAACACTTGTGAGAGATGCAAATGCACAGCCAGACTGGAGGCTAAGCACTCTCAACCCATGACTGTAACAGACAGTCAAGAGGATAAGGGACACACTTGCATCACACCACCTGTCACACATGAATCTACAAAACATACGCATAAATACACAAAAACATATTCGGAGGCACTAGTACCAATCTGAAAAAGAAACAGTGCCCTCCAAAGCAGACAAGCAAGCAACCTGCACCCCCAAACACAAGCCAGAAAACATATAATTCACCTCAACAGTGTGCCTCACAACAGCCCTTAAGACAAAACGCCATACCTAACACGCTAGTAATAGGAGACTCTATAGTAAGGCACATGGATGTTCCACTCACCAGGCTGAACAAGGAGAAGGTTACTGTCAGCTGCCTGTCTGGTGCTCGGATCCGCCATATAACACAGGCACTTAGGTCTCTCCAGAACAAGTACAAGTATGACGCTGCCATTGTACATGTTGGTGTGAATGATCTAAGACGTACCTCCCTGGACTACATGAAAAGAGACATTGAGGAGCTCTCTGATCATGTAGCCCAAGCTGGTATGACCCTGACCTTGAGTAGCATACTACCTTCACCTAGAATGATAACACAATACAAAGACAAAATGATCAATTTCAACAATTGGCTAAGCTTCTGGTGTCATTCTAAGGGGATCAGTGTCTGTCTGCCTGGGATGGCATGATAGACCAACCTCACTGTTTTGCCAGAGATGGGTTGCACCTGTCACCCCTAGGTTTTCGAATACTGGCCAAGGCTCTTGCCGTCCCCATAGTGCCTTTTTTTAGGCAAGGCTCAAAGGACAAACCAACCACTGTAACCAGCACAGGTAACCAAAAACTAAGGGCGGAGGAGTATCCATATTCATCAAGGATACCCATATCTCCAGGTTAGTAGCGCAGCATGGTGCCCCAGAGATCATCCATGCGCAACTATCAGCAGGCAAAACCACATTTCAAGTCATAGCCGGTTATAGATCGCCCACCATGTCCCAAGATGCTCACTCTGCATTCCTTGAGACATTGGAAAATATAAAGGTCCTACCCAACCCCATAATCTTGGGTGATTTCAATTACCCTGGTATACACTGGGCGAACTACCAATGTTCCAACTCCTATGCTCAGCGATTCATAGAATTTATAAATTCAAATGCCCTTGAACAACTAGTATGTTCCCCCACTAGAGGGGACAACATATTGGATTTAATCATCACAAATATGGGCGCCCATTGTACCACACCCGTTATCACCCCCTCCTTGGTCAGATCCGACCACAAACTGATAACCCTGGACATCCTCACTCCTCCACCTCCCCCAATCAAAGAAACCATAGTCAAAAACCTTTCCAAAGCAAACTTCAAACTACTTGCATCCGAAGTGGAAAGCTTCACTATTCCCTTGCAGAAGGATAATGATATCCAGGATGCGGAATCCTACACCAAGGCACTCTGTATGCATCTTCAGGATTGCATGGACCATGCTATCCCAAATAAAACCAAGACTCCTTCCTCAAGCAAGAAGAAACCAGTCTGGTGGACCCTGGCCATAAGCAAACTTTACAATAAAAGGAGGAGACTTATACAAAAAAAGGCCAAATCTCAAGTAGAAAAATCATCCCTGATCAGCATTAATAAGAAATTGAGGGCCCTCGTCAAGTCAACTAAAGCTAATTTTGAAAAGAAAGTTGCTAAGGATGCCAAGGATAACCATAAGGCCTTCTATGGCTACGTCAAAAACCTAAATGGCAATGGTGGTCCCGCTACACAAGGGTGGGGCCACAACTGACCCTGGGAACTACCGACTAATAAGTCTGACCAGTCTGATCTGTAAGGCTATGGAGCGAATCATTATGGAACTCATAAATGGAGAGATTGGTAACCTCCAGTCGCTGGACCCCACACAGTTCGGCTTCGTCAAGGGCAGATCATGCCTCCTGAACCAGTGGATTTCTTTGAGACAGTTACTCAGACTATAGATAAGGGAAAGGAGGTACACATGGCTTACCTTGACCTTGCTAAAGCATTTGACACCATTCTCCATTCAGGTATTATTGATAAGCTCATCCGCCTGGGCATAAACCCTTACGTCATAAGATGGATTGCAAACTGGCTCTCAGACAGATCCCATAAAGTAAGAGTAGCGAGATCTATGTCCGAATCCAGACCAGTAACGAGTGGTGTGCCTCAAGGCTCTGTCCTGGGGCCCTTCCTGTTTGGCATATACTTCTCAGAAGTACAGGCAAGCACGGAAGGGCTGTGGCTGACTACGTTTGTGGACGACTGCAAACTGGGTGCTATAATAGAGTCTCCGGCCGACATGGAGATCCTCCAGAAGGGCCTAAATGAGACTGATGCATGGTGTCAAAGCCATGGTCTCAAGCTAAATGCAAAAAAATGCGTAGTAATCCCCTTTGGAAAAAACAGAGTAACCGCAAACTACAACATAGGAGGTAATCCCCTGAAATCTGAAGAGGAAATAAGGGATCTAGGGACCCAAGTAGATAGTCAGCTTTCCTTTGATAACCATCTTGCCAAAGTGGTTAGAAAATCCTTCTATGTGACCCATCTGATCACGAAAGGGTTCACATCAAGATCGAAGGATGTAATGGTGCCCCTCTACTCTTCCCTCATCAGACCCATTATTGAGTACAATGCACCAATTGGAATGTACCTGGCTAGACATCTCCAGCAGCTGGAGAGACCACAAAGGTACCCAACCAAGTGGATTACTGGCCTCAAACAGTTGCCTAATGCAGCACGATTGAAAAAGCTAACACTGTTCTCTGTTGCATACTGCTTTCTCAGAGGAGATCTCTGTGTAACGTACAGAGCCATGTCCAACCCAGAATTGTTGAACATGCTCCATCTTAGCAAAACCAAATCTACTCGAGCTACACACTCTAGGGATATAAACCTCAACACAACAATGAATAGAACATGCTGGAAGGATAGATTCCCTTCGCAGAGACTTCCCTTACTATGGAACAGGGTCCCGATCTACATAAGACAGAGCCCCTCACTATCACTCTTCAAGAGGAACTTTGATGAGTGGATGGGTAACAGAAAGTTCACACCGGGGATCACACCAACAGCACTACTAGATAGGGGCCAAGGGTACTAGCTGCTAGTACAAGGGTCTAGAGAACTACTAAAGGGGCGGTGAATACCGCACAACGTGGCTGGGCTAATATATGCCTTCGGGCAGATAGCCCAGTACCAACCTATGAACCTATAACAACTGTCTATGAACTTTCTAAGGATTTTCAGCTATGTAAACCTAACAATCTATCATATATGAATTGCATAACTTTAGTTTACTTCCATTGTTTATTGCCTCTGAGCCCAGGTTGTGGCTGAAAAGGGTCTTTGGACCATTCCATCTACCTGGTTAGCAAACAGTGTAAGTAAATAAGTGAAATAAATAAATACTAAAATAGGAATGGTTTATATACCAAAATGAACTATACTATATTTTTTCACATTTATTTTGTGGCCATTGCCCTTGCAATAGTTGTTAACCTAGTTTAAACCATGCTGAAGCAACTATGAGTCAGTGGAAGAGCTAATAATGAAGACATCCAGTTTGCTGTCATATGCAGACATAGAAATGGCATATAGGAGAGGCTCTAATATTCAGCCCTGTGGTATAACACTAGTTCCTTTTTTCCTTCATAACTACCACCTACAATCGTAACTACATGTGTTTGGCAGGCAACAAGTTATCTGTCCACCACACATTATTTTATTTCATCTGTCTGTTGACTGGATTTG
The DNA here is from genome assembly GCF_019279795.1 of Protopterus annectens. Lineage (NCBI taxonomy): Eukaryota > Metazoa > Chordata > Ceratodontiformes > Protopteridae > Protopterus > Protopterus annectens. The sequence continues at coordinate 527,356,517 of NC_056726.1, read as the reverse complement.
CCCACTTGATAAATTGTCCTTTTTCACGGGTAACCTTGGAGTACCATCTGATTAATGGACTTGCACAGAGTCATGCAGCAGGCAAAGGAATGTGGAAGGAACCAAACCCTTTACCTTGGGCACAGGAAACAGATCATTAACAGCACAAGCTTTAGTCCTCTGTATTAACTTACCAAATTATTGTGAGGATTTACATTCAGATTTGCAAGTCTGTCAGTAATGCTTGTCAAAGGCCTTGATTAGGTCCAGATATGCTGTATGTACTTTATAACCATTATCCATTGCTTTGGTCAGTTTATCAAATAAATTGACATAGTTAAAAAGGCAAGGCCTGGCTTTGACAAAGCCAAAGTGATGAGTATCCACAACTAAGAGATGTTCAATGTTCAGATAAATGAGGCCTGAAATAATATATTCTTTAGCTTTACATATGAGGCTAGTGAGACTAATGAGCCAGTCGTTACCATGGTGTGTGACATTGCAATGGCTGTTTTCCAAGATTTGGGAATAAAGGCTTAGACTGAAGAGGTTAGGTAGGGGATCAGATGGGCCATATTTCAGGGGAGTATGTTCTATACATGGACTGATGTGGGCATTGTGGTGTTTTTGTTTGTGTCCTGGATGTGGGTAGGGTATACTGTTTTCAGTGGAATGTTTATACAATTGGCATTTCTTTAATAGTAGAGCAAGTAAAGTACTCGGAAAAACAACTGCTGCATGCCGTTAAGAGTATATTGTGTAATATACAAGTCGGCATGTTTTTCCTTTGTCTATATGTGCTTTTGTGCATGCCCCAGTTTTCTCCCAGCATCTTTCTTTTTTTAATTTTTTTATTAGATTTTTAAAAAATAACCATATGTAACAATACATGTGAACAGCTTGGGTTGCGAGTGCCTTCTGTGTGGAGTCTGCGTGTCCTCCCCGTGGTCGAGTGGGCGTTCGAAAGACATGCGTTGAATGGTCGTGCCTTCGTTGAAAGTTGGGCGTCGGGCTGGGAACTCAACACCATAAAAACTAACTGCCAATCATTAGCGGACCGGAGTTCTGCTGTGGCGACCACTAACCGGGAAAAGCCGAAAGACAAACAACAACAACAATACATGTGAACAATACAATAATAAAGTCCAAATATGCAAATAAAGAAAAACAAACTATATACAAGATCCAGAACAGATACAGTTTCCTTATTGATGTTAATATTTATTCAAAAGATCTTTGTTTTAACAATGACAATTTTTTGTGTGTGACATTTGATGTTCTAATATAAGCAGTTTGTAATTCCCTATTACAGACCATTTTTGCTAAAGAAAGAAAATCAGAAAATGAGAGGAATTTCTGACATTTACAGTTTATTATAACAACTTTTCTTGCACTTGCAAGAAGTAACCAAAGAAGATGTATTTGTATTTTTGGAACGGACCGTGTTTTGGTGCATTAAATAACATTAGTGAGTCTGTTATTTCATAATTATCCAACCACGATGCTTTAAGTATTTAAATTCAGACCAGAATGGAGATACCATGTTGCAATATAAAAACATATGTGACCAATCCGCATCTAATATTTCATCACATCTCCAACATTTAATAATATCTTTTTTATACATTAAAGCAATTTTGTGTGGAGTTATCTGTGTAGAAATTTCCATGTAAAAATTTTCCATTAAGGGGATGCTGTATTATTTATAGATTTAAATTATTATAGATTTATTGGCTTCAAGCCAGTGCATTTCTTTGTGTTGGTCCCAAGCCCGGATAAATGGGGAGGGTTGTGTCAGGAAGGGCATCCGGCGTAAAATTTTGCCAAATCATACATGCAGACAACAGTACAGAAATACATACTGGATTGGTCGAGGCCCGGGTTAACAATGACCGCCACCAGTACTGTTGGCCAACAGGGTGCTGGCGGAAATTGGGCTACTGTTGGCCAAAAGAGGAGAAGAGGGGGAATGCATGCCCGAAGGCAGGTAAAGGCTAGGAACTGTGATAGTGAGGGTCAGAACTTTGAATGTTGGCAGTATGACTGGTATAGGGAGAGAGCTAGCTGATATGATGGACCAAAGGAAGGTTGGTATATTGTGTGTGCAAGAGACCAGATTGAAGGGGAGCAAGGCCAGGTGTATCGGAGGCGGTTTCAAATTGTTTTATCATGGTGTGGATGGAAGGAGAAATGGCGTAGGCATTATCCTGAAGGAACAGTATGCAAAGAGTGTTTTGGAGGTGAAAGTGTCAGATAGAGTGATGTTTATGAAGCAGGAAATTGATGGTGTAATGATGAATGTTGGTGCACATGCTCCACAATTTGGGTGTGCGATGGATGAGAAAGAAAAATTTTGGAGCGAGTTGGATGAAGTGGTGATGACTGCACCCAAGGGTGAGAGACTGGTGATTGGAGCAGATTTCATTGGGCATGTTGGTGAAGAGAGCAGAGGGGATGAGGAAGTGATGGGTAGGTATGGTGTTAAGCAAAGGAATGCAGATGGTCAGATGGTGGATTTTGTGAAAAGGATGGACATGGCTGTGGTGAATACGTATTTTAACAAGAGGGAGGAGCATAGGGTGACATACAAGAGTAGAGGAAGATGCACACAGGTGGATTATATCTTATGTAGAAAGGCCAGTCTGAAGGAGATTGGAGACTTTAAAGTGGTGGCAAGGGAAAGTGTTGTTAGGCAGCATAGGATGGTGGTTTGTAGGATGACATTGGTGATCACGAAGAGGAGGATGAGTGTGAGGGCAGCACCAAGGATCAAATGGTGGAAACTGAAAAAGTGTAATTGTGAGGTGATGTTCAGGGAAAAGTTAAGACAGGCACTGGGTGGCAGTAAAGAGTTACCGAATAGCTGGGTAACTACCACAGAGCTAGTAAGAGAGATGACTAGAAAGGTGCTTGGTGTGACATCTGGGAAGAGGAAGGAGGACCAGGAGACCTGGTGGTGGAATGAAGAAGTACAGGAGAGTATACAGAGAAAGAGGTTGGCGAAGACGTGGGATTGTCAAAGAGATAAAGAAAGTAGACGAGGATAAGGAGATGAGGTGCATGGCAAAGAGAGAGGTAGCTAAGGATGAGGCCTATGAAGAGTTGTATAAAAGGTTGGACACTAAGGAGGGAGAAAAGGACCTGTACCGATTGGCTAGACAGGGGGACCGAGCTAGTAAAGATGTGCAGCAGGTAAGGGTGATAAAGGATAATGAGGGGAAACGTACTCACAAGCGAGGAGAGTGTGTTGAGCAGATGAAAAGAGTACTTTGAGGGGTTGATGAATGAAGAGAATGAGAGGGAGAGAAGGTTGGATGATGTGCAGATAGTGAATCATGACGTGCAGTGGATTAGCAAGGAGGAAGTAAGGCTAGCTATGAAGAGGATGAAGAACGGAAAGGCTGATGGTCCAGATGACATACCTGTGGAAGCATGGAGGTGTTTAGGTGAAATGGCAGTGGAGTTTTTAACTAGATTGTTTAATAAAATCTTGGAAAGTGAGAGGATGCCTGAGGAATGGAGAAAGTGTTTTGGTACCGATTTTTAAGAATAAGGGTGATGTATAGAGCTGTAGTAACTACAGAGGGATTAAACTGATCAGTCACAGCATGAAGTTATGGGAAAGAGTAGTGGACACAAGGTTAAGAAGGGAGGTGATGATTAGTGATCAGCAGTATGGTTTCATGCCAGGAAAGAGCACTACAGATGCGATGTTTGCTCTGAGAGTGTTGATGGAGAAGTACACAGAAGGTCAGAAGGACTTGCATTGTGTCTTCGTGGATTTAGAGAAAGTATATGACGGGGTGCTTAGAGAGGAGTTGTGGTATTGTATGAGGAAGTTGGGAGTGTCCGAGAAGTATGTAAGAGTGGTACAGGATATGTACGAGGGTAGTGTGACAGTGGTGTGGTCTGCGGTGGGAGTGACGGATGCTTTTAAGGTGGAGGTGGGATTACATCAAGGATCAGCTCTGAGCCCTTTATTTGCAATGGTGATGGACAGGTTGACAGACGAGATCAGACAGGAGTCCCCGTGGACTATGATGTTTGCAGATGACGTGATCTGTAGTGAGAGTAGGGAACAGATGGAGGAGACCCTGGAGAGGTGGAGATATGCTCTAGAGAGAAGAGGAATGAAGGTCAGCAGGGCTAAGACAGAATATGTGTGTTAATGAGAGTGAGGATAGAGGAATGGTGAGGATTCAGGGAATAGAGGTGGGGAAGGTGGATGAGTTTAAATACTTGGGATCAACAGTTCAGAGAAATGGTGAGTGTGGAAGAGGGGTGAAGAAGAGTGTCAGGAGTGATTTGTGACAGACGAGTACCATTAAGAGTGAAGAGGAAGGTCTACAAGAGGGTAGTGAGACCAGCTATGTTATATGGGTTGGAGACGGTGGCATTGACAAAAAGGCAGGAGTCCGAGCTTGATGTGGCAGAGTTGAAGATGTTAAGATTTGCACTGGGTGTGACGAGGATGGACAGGATTAGGAATAAGTATATTAGAGGGTCAGCCCAAGTTGAAAGGTTTGGAGACAAAGCCAGAGAGGCAAGATTACGTTGGTTTGAACATGTGCTGCGGAGGGATGCAGAGTATATTGGGAAAAAGATGCTAAGGATGAAGCTGCCAGGTAACAGGAAAAGAGGGAGACCTAAGATAAGGTTTATGGATGTGGTGAGAGAGGACATGCTGGTGGTTGGTGTGATAGAGCAAGATGCAGAGGACAGGAAGAAATGGAAACAGTTGATCTGCTGTGGTGACCCCTAACAGGAGCAGCTGAAAGAAGATTTATTGGCTTCTGAAAAGGTTCCTTTATTAACGTTTGTTGAGTAGTTCCAAAATGAGTCTTCTGATATAGGAATTTTAGCTCTCAAGTTATTATATATTATGGATAGAGATTTATTCTTAGTGATGGTCTGTGCATTTATTCCAAAAATAAGTCTGATATTTTAGGGATTATAATCAAGTTTGTGTTTAAGCTTAATTTTAATTCACTCATGGGAAAGTATATAAACGTTTGTATATTTAGTCAGTTATCTTGCTTTGTATTATATCTGGCTATAAGAAATTTTGAGTCATATATCTTGTTATTGTTCAAAAACTAATGCCAAAATTTTAAACCATTATTTTCCATTTCTTTTAATTTATTTAAGTTGAATGAATCTAAACTTCTATTCATGAAAGCTACTAGAAACATTAATAGCAGTGTATTCTTTACTAAATAGTTACTATGCATTATTTTTTTAAAATTGCTTAAACATAGTTAATAAAGGGGATAACGTTTATATTTTTTGGGGGGATATAGTGTATCTTTTAGTATCAAGTATATTGTATCTGTATCAGAGAAAGTGATATTTCCTCCTGTTGTACAATGTAAATGCAGGAGTGACTTATGAATATTTTTCCACCTTGAGGTGTATTCAGTGTTTAACCATAGGCTTATTAAATTAAGAATAGCCATTTCAGCATGTAGATCAATATTTGGAATTGCTATTCTATCATGCTGTCAACTTCTGCAGTGCCAGTTAGAACTAATTCTCATTTTTTGAGGATGCCATAAAAAATTGAATAGTTGTGAATTTATTTGTTTAATTAATTTTTTTGGAGGGGCTGTGATTAATGTTTGTATGTAGAATACATTTTTGGTAAAATGATCATCGTTATCCGCATTAGTCTTTCATCTATTGTAAAGAAGATTTTATTCCAATCTTCTAATTGTATTTTAATAACATTGACTAAATTTTTGTAATTTACTGTGTGATTCTTTCCAATTAGACTTTGTCACACTTAAATATTTATATTGATCATTTTCCCAATTAAGGCCATTACATTTTCTTAATAAAAAAGGTCTCTGTTTTATTTTGATTAAATTTTAAGCACAGCATTTTCTGAAAAAGGTTTATGGAGTTCACGGCATGTTCTATGGATGAGTCCGTGTCCCCAATGGTCAATAAAACATTGTCAGCAAAAAGCTGTATTTTTAGAGCAATAATTATTCCCCACAAAGAATCCTTTAATATTGGTGTTTATTCTTATAAAATTAGCCAATGATTTTATTGACATGGCAAATAAGAGGGGACACATTGGACAACCATGTTTTGTACCTTTCAGAATTTTATGTGGGCTTGACAAAAATGCACCAATTTTAACATCTAAAATTGAATTTTCATAAAGTCTAGTTATTAGGTTAATAAAATCAGATGAAAATTATATTCTTTAAGAACTGCAAAAAGATAAGACCAATTTATAGAATCAAATGCTTATCTATGTCTAGACTAATGACTGAAAACTCCTTTTTCTTATTTGCAAAATCAGTTAAAGAAAAGAGTCTAATAACATTGACTTTGACTTTCGTATGTAATTTAAAACCTGTTTGGTCTTCATCTATTAAGTTTGTTAACATTTGACTTGTCCTTTTTGTGAAGATGGACATAAAAATGTTGTAATCCACATTTAGGTGGGAGCTGGGATGACAGGAGGAGCATTGTTTTGGATTTTTGTCTTGCTTTAAAATAGGAGCAATCATAGCATATTTCCATGAAGGAAAGTTGCTTGAGTTATTTCTAAAATCTTCAAAGGCATCTAATAAAATTCTCAATGTACTATCTGGCAATAGCTTGTATATTTCTGATATTATTCCATCTAAACCCGGGGATTTATTATTTTTGAGATTTTTAATTTAGTCCTTCAATTCTGTAAAATATAATGGTTTGTTTAATCTAATGTTTTGGTCTCTTGTCAATTTCTTTTTCACATTTTTTTAAAAAAATTATCTCTCCGATCAAAATTAAAGTGCAATCAGCTTTGTTAAGTTCTTCGTAATATTTTCTAAAGATTTCTCGTCTATCTTTTAAATCTGTCACAGTCTTGGGCTTATTTCTAATTTTATAAGTAATCTCCTTAATATAATTTGTATTTTTATTGCTTTAGACTTCACAGCTAATCTAGGTAAACTTTCAGTTCACTGAATATGACTGTATTTTAAGCCTCTCCAAATTTATTGTTACTTTGATTCAGTATTTTAGCATATTTTAAATTTAACTGTTTTAATTCAAAGTTTGTGTTTGTGATTTGCTTTTCATTTTTTCATTTGTAAATCTAGTAATTAATCTGAATAAGAAGAAAGAAAAAAAGACTCATCCTGGCAAATATAATACACTCTAATATTAGCTAATAAACTGTTCATTTATGACATCCAGGTTATTTTGATCCTTAGTCTTATACTTCTATATCTAATGTCTTTAAAAAACTAAAACATTACTTATTTAGATTAAGTAATTTCCTAGGTATCCATTTTAAATTTTAATATATAGTTATTCTTACTGTTCAAGAGTATATGAAAAGCAACTTGTCAGTTTTATGAAGAATTCATCTGTATATTAGCAATGAAGAGGTAGTCATGTATGTTATATTTAGCACGGACTTTGTCATCAAAGAATAACAAAAATACACTCTAATCAATAGAATAATGAGTCTGAAGAAAAAGCTAATGCAGTGTGACATACATTTTCTCTATAAATATATAACAGTACAGAATTAGGTTTCTTGAGTTCCAAGATCATATGCATCAAAAGATATAGCATAGTTCTACACAACACAAAATTCAAGTATAGTCAGTGTGCCAGCACTCATTAGGATATGCCTGTAAAGATGCAATAATCTGTCATATCTGTATACAACCAATAGATGTACTTATAGAATAGTATATTAAATGTTAAAAGAAAAGGCATTATAAGTTTCCAAAAAACTAAAAGATAGTTGAGACTGTGGCAATCATTTAATAATCATCCTTAGTTTGGATGCTAAATTTCAAATACAGTCTATTACATCTTTTAAAGGGACTTTGTTAATATATAAATATAGAGTACATTAAATAAATTGCTATATTTGGTAAGCGTATCAATAAATAATTATTGCAGACTCAAAATCAGTGGGGTAGGTGCAATGTATAAAAAAATTGTAAATCAAATAACTTTTTAATGTTTGAATGAAAACTCCACAGTGTTTATTTCCACCAATATACATATATACAAATGCCTCAAGCACAGGCATCAATGCCCTTCCAGCTTTCCGATACACCAAAAGACTTGTTCACATAATAAGTGTCCAGGCTGTTCTTAAAAATATTCAAACCAGTACTTGCTTCAATGTAATCTGGCAGGCTGTTCTATGCATTAGCCACTCTGCCAGAAAACACCAATTAGTACACCTCTCATTCCTATAGTAAAGCTATAACAAATGCACAAAATCAAACAATTAACTCTTCGTCATACCCTAATCTAACCAAATACTCAGCTCTAGCATCTATCTTATTTCATTAATACTGTGAAGTGCCACTGATACACCAATTACTCATTTTGCACAAATAGCTGATCTTGTATAACTCTTCAGCATATATTAATTTGCATTAGTGTATATAGTAGAGTAATATGTGCTTATTGTGATGTTTCAGGTATAGGAAATATATTAGTTTAGATCAAACTGTTATCAATTGTCCCAACAGAATTAGATTTTTAAATTTGCAGGAATCTTTGTATTACTTTTTATTTATCAGTTGTGTACAGTGCAGCTCTTCATGTAGAGCAAGCAGACTGCTGACCAAACTTATGGTAATATAACTCTATGTTCCATTAATGAACTGCATTTAGATATTAAAAGATGTACTATCATATGTTCATACTCGCTTCTCTTTTCTCTCCTTTCCTTTTTTTTTAATTATTCCTTTAAACAAAGCCTCATATATTCTCCTCTTGTGATTAGATATTTATTTCCAACATTCAAAACAACTTTTGTGTACTCATTCTGTATCATTGTTAGTTCTGAAAAGTGCCTTGTTTACTCTAAAAAGAAACTATCTAATAAAGTAGGTTTCTTATTTTAAATGATGTCAAGTTAACAATAATTTGGATACTTTAAGTTGTTCCCTTAATAAATTATACAATCAATGTATATCGGGAAGTGCTTTAAGGTCAAAGGTCACATTCTTATCTCCGTAGTTCTGCACTTTTGTGTTAAGTGCTTTTTTTTCCTTTTTTCCTCCCTATTCATAGATGGAAGCTCAAGCAACTAAATGTAGTTATGCTTTGGGAGTTAAATTCAGGTAATGCATAACTGAAGGTATCTCGTGCAAGACGAGCAAACAGTTTATCAAACAGCATTTGTATACAGAAAAAAAAACAAAAAAAGCAGGTTAATGCTTGTTTGTAATGATTTTAAAACACTAAAATAAAAAACATATAGCAAGGATCTCCTCCCATCACCTACTCCCACCAGGAAAGCACAATGGATCTTTCAATTACAGAAAACTAGAGCATTTTCCCCAAACAGCTCAGTCTCTCAATTATGTCAATATATTTATTTTAACAAGCAGAGAAGTACTCCAGGGCATTCAACAGCACTCCCCCATCCCTCTGCATCCCAAAACTGGCATCTGAATTGCACTATCTTCTGTAGCAAAATAACTGTAAACAAAGATTTGTAATTATTGTCAAACATAACCCAAATTCAACAACATCAAAAGTAAGCCACCATCTGTATCCCAAATCAGCTTTGTGACTAATATACAAGATCTCAAGGGTTTATATTTTAAATATAGCTGACAATAAGAATGAAAGCCACCAAATTTCCCACAATGGAAACTTTACTGTATATAATATATGAATGTTTTATTAATGTGACCTAGCTCAAAGATGTGAAAGCTCAAGCCAAGGATGTCTCTTTAGTCATATATTTAACTTTCCAGTTGTAAAGGAAGTAATAAAGCATGGCCCCAGTGGCCTAATGAATAAGGCATTGACCTCCTAAGCAAGGGATTGTGGGTTCAAGTCCCATCTGGGGTGATATCCTCTAGATACAAGTGAAGCTTTTGGGGTGGGAGGTTGGCATAATGATTAAGTTGTTTACCTTGCAGATGCAAGGTGCAGGGTTTGATTCTCACATGGAGTAATTGGCTAGGCTTAAAATGGCCCATGATAGTAGTTAGCCTAATACTAACCTATGGACCTATGAAAGGGGACAGGGGATAATCCCAAATTAATCTAGTAAACAGCCAGATAGCCTTCCTTATTTTCACATACACACATGCATACCAAAAAAAAAAAAAAGGGGGGGGAAGAGTAACTGCTTGCCTTTTAAGTATGCATGTGTATGATACTCAGTTGTATTTTCATGACAGTACATTTGAGGTCGAAGCTTTAACTATTATTTGTCTCTAGTGTTTTTGTTACTTCAAACACTAAAGAAAAAAGTATTTCATATAGCTTGTCTTTTAAGGCTGAGTAGGGATATCTTCATATCTTTTGTTTTATTTAGTAGTTTTTTGTTTTTAACAAAGTCCATAGCTTCTTTGAGGGAATTAAAAAGTATTTGACCCTCTGACAGTGTCATTTTAATTCTAGCTGGGAAAATAGGTGCCTTGATGCCAACTTTCCTCAAGTTCTTGACAAGAGGAACACATGCTTTTCTTTTAGTCATCACTGATGTGGTGTAATCATTATCAAACCGGACACTCTTCCTATTTATCCGAATTGGAGTTCCTGACCATGCAGCTGTGAGGATTATATCTTTGTCCTGTGTTGATAGAAATTTAACAATAATGGATATTGAAGCTTAAGGATTTTTTAAAATGGAGACATCTGAGAGGGATCTGTGGGCTCCTTCTGTTCCATATTGTAAGGATTCAGGCAGATTCAAAGCTCTGGGAAACCAGTCTTTTAAACATTGAATCAAGTTGTTACCTTCCATTTTTTCTGGAATACCATAAAGTCTTATATTATTCCTTCTTGATGTACTCTCCAAGTCCTCTACTTTCTCTAATAGTTTATTATTTTGTTTTAGAAGAAAGTCAATCTGGTTTTCATTTTCTGTTTGCTTCCATCGAGCTCATTAACAGATTCCTCTATTGCTGTAATTTGATCCAAGTGCTTTGTGATAATTTCCTTTAGAAGTTCTATTTGTTCTTTACTGTCTTTTTTCATATTGTCCATGATATGTTCTAAGTTATCCATTTTTGTGGAGCGATCCTGGATACTAGAAATAATTGTTTGTAGTTCCTTCTTCATAGAGTTGTTTTGGAGAGAAGCCTTTGAGTGACTCAGTTGATACAGGCTGTATAACTTCTGATAGGAAATTTTCTAAAATAAAGTTCTAAAAATAATATTCCTTCACTCCTCATATGTCAGAACCATATGAAGGTCAATAGAAACCAAACTGTTTTGAAGTTTTTGATATTTGAAAAAAAATCCTGCCAAATATATTTAAAGGTAGAGCAAGAGATTTGAGTGTTATCTGTTCAGCATGCTAGCTAGCCATGCCCCCCAGCATCTTTTTGCTAAATAGTTTGTGTATTATATTTCCCCTTTCCTCTATGTTTAGTGGTTGTGTCTGTAACCACTTCAGTCTGATTAATTAATTATAAAAGTAAATATTACTGAAATTATCAGTTTGACTGCAGACTTAATTCATGTTGAAGTTTACCAGAATTACCATTTAAGCCATCATAGTGAATTCTCTGCAGAGGTAATATCCCTGTTACACTCTCCAAGTAATAAATTGTCCTGCAGTTACAAATCACCGGAAGCATCTTGCACCATATATGCTTGTCATCTGTATTAGCTTTACAACTAATCCCGAAACCGAGTAAAAGGTACAGTCATTGAGAAAAAATATGAAAACCCAGAAGCACATTTTGTACCAATATTTCAGTTGCTTTTGTGTTCTGCTACTTAAGTTTGCTGGTTGTATAAGGTCTTTTAAATAGGCACTATTTAGTTGAGGTATGCTTCCTCTCTGCTTTAAGTTCTATTTAGCTTGGCCACATTTAACAAATAGTCTAAGGTACCATCAGCATTTGACTGCATAAGTGGTCTTGTTTGTGTGGAACTACTTTTAGTGAACCATTATGAATCAGCTTTTCCTACACAACTGGCTGATGGGCCTTCTGTGATAATAATTAAATGTAGTTTAAGTTTTGTCTTAGTTTTATTGTTGTCTAAAGGAAATTTATTTTCCCACTCTTTGGATCTCTATTATCACTACTGTTATATCTTCTCTATAAATTTAAGCCTGGGCAATCACTGAAAAATGAACACAAGTCACAGAATACTTGCATGGTTACCAAAGCACCTGTGTAAATAAACAAAAAAATCAGCTGATGGGAGTAATTGCAAAAAAGTTATTGTGCCTGTTAATGCAATTTTTGCCATAGGTTCATAGGTGAGGACCACTGGGACCTTTATACGCCTATCTATGCAAATCAAATGTATTCCATGACTTATTGTGTCATAGAGGTTATTTTAAGGGGTGTATGTTGATTAGGGCATGATTTAATGGCTGCCTCTGTCCATCAGACCAGGGATGAATTTCCGATTTCCCATCCACTGGTCCAGGTTGTGCTTGAATATGGTTAGTGAAGGGCTGTCCTTCATGTGCACAGGAAGCCTATTCCAGAGAATGGCAGTTCTCTTAGATATGTACCTGTCCTTCCAACATGTCCTGTTTAAGTCACAAGCGAAGTTTAAATCCTTAGCTGTAGCAGTTTTGGTGCTGTTTGTTTTGTGGATGCACAAAAAGTCCATCAGAGTGGGTTGCAAGGATGCTTCTATGCCAGGTATAAATTGCCTCTGACATATCACGTTTATATGCACAAATGCAAAGGAGAAGTGAGTGACTTAAGTGGATGAGGGATTGGGAGACAGCAGTGCAGCAGTGTCATTAGCTTAGGAGTATATGTTAATAATGGTAGGGGAGGCACTAGCAAGATGACCTAAAAATGGGAGTTCTGGTCAGCAGAGTGCAATGATTACAGTACAGAAATTTAAATTGTATTTTTGCACTCTTATAGTAAATTTTACAGTAGTAAGGACCCCGCCATATTAAGTGTTTAAAAGCCTCAAACGGATGAACTGTCATTATGCTAAGAAGCTTGCATGTAGCTATTTCATAATAGCACAGAGGTTAATAGTATTACACTGTATGTATTATTAGTTTAGGGTGGCCATTAAACCAACAATTAATATGGGAAGTGCTTGTGGTCTGTTAGCTGGGAAGCAGTAGAAAAACTGCATTTGAAATGTAGATTGCTCAGTAAGAAATGAAATATCTTAGCTAGCAGTGAAGTAATCATTTTATTCTGAATATGAATTTGCCTGTACGAACTTTGCCTCAGGCTGTTGCAGTAATATGACAAGCATTTCAGAGTAATAAATAATTTTTATAACTTAGAGAATGAAAGCTGAATTAGCATCTAGGGAGTGACTTTCATTGTATCTACTGTCATATGGCATAGTCACATATCTTTCTGTGTTCTCAATCTTTTTGTTTTTAGATTGTTGAAATCTGAGCTATCTGTGTGGGTCCCTATCGGAATACGGAAGTTTCAAAACTTCGAACATCATATAGCCGAGACCATATAATTGAAGCTTTGAAAGTTCAAACATTTTGAATGGAAATCTCTGTACAGTGCGGAATGGGAAATTTACCATTTTCCTCACTGTAGTGTGATCTCTGAGTTGGTATATTTAATTAGCAAGGGGTGTGGGGGTGCAGAGGGGCTTGCCCCCCACCTGCAAAAATGAACAAAAATTTTTTTTTTGTTTTTAGTTTCAAAATTTCATTCATATGATGGTCTCAGCTGTATGATGTTCGAAGTTTTGAAACTTCAGTAATCCAATAGGGACCTATCTGTATATATCTGTTATCGGTTTTCAAATAACACCCGTAACATGTATAAAATATATGTAGTCATAAAATGTATCCTTTTATATGCATGAATTTGTTTGCATTACAGAAAAGAAAACATTACTGATATCCTCACTAAAAAAGTGTGCATGGTGGTTCACATTTACATCCCATGATAACCATCTCTCTGTTGATAAATTACTTATAAATAACTCCTTGCAGAGAATATAAAAAAATTAGCTGTAAGTGAAAAATAGAGGCAAATGAATGCTTTGAATTAAAGGTGTGCATGGTGGTTCACATCTACATCCCATGATAACCATCTCCCTGTTCATAAATTACTGATACACAACTCCTTACAAAGAATATACAATATTAACTGTAAGTGAAAAATAGAGGCAACTGAATGCCTTGAATTTTTATCCTTTGTAATTTCTGAAGTTGTATCATTTAATCTTCACATCTGCTTTTTTCTGTTGAGTTGTCTCTGAAGATAGGATTTGTGGCGGTTATTCTTTGTTTTCTGAATGGTTTGATGAAGAACCCATTTGTCCAAAAGCCATCATTTGCATACACATTTAAAATGTATAGTGTTGTTGTACCACATTTCTGTAATAAACTGAAATATTTAACACAAAAAGTCTGCTATTGATTTTCTGTGATTTTTTTTCCATTTGTGATTTGAGCTATGTTAAGACTTGCTGTTTTGCTGTTCAAATGTTTTCTTTGAGGAGATTATTACGACTGAGGTAGTCTGTGCATTGGGTCACAAGCCGACTGTTATTCAACTTTGTAGCTTCTTGCAGAACGTCTGGAGACCTCATCTACTAAATGGGTCGAACTACTTTGCAGATTGCTGTTTTACTGGCAGACTGATTTGCTTGGGGAGACAATTGAAAATGTGTTTTTGCATTGAATAATGAGCATTATACAACGACCCCACATTAATATTCAAAAACGTGCACGCTGATTGCTCAGCGTGCACGTTGTAAATCCGAGTTATAGTAATGGAAAAAGGTCCGGTCGCCCAGACTTTTTCCATTACTATAACTCTTACAGCAACACTGTCTCGCTATGTTAAGCGAGTTTAACATAGCGAGACAGCTTTAAAAAAAGCAACAGAGATTCTCCGTTGCTTTTTAAAGTTCTCATATGTTAAACCCATTTAACATAGCAAAACAGTTTGTAAAGAGCAATGGAGATCTTGCTTTCTCCGTTGCTTTTTTCAAAACTGCCTCGCTATGTTAAATGGGTTTAACATAGTGTCAAAGGAAAAATAACTTCAAAAAGATCAACACACGGCAGGTTCAGGTTAAGGCACTTTAATCTTGCAGCAAGGAGACAAAGAACGTGCTAATACAGAGTTTGTCTAATTAGAATCAGGAAGTGAAGCTATTCTTATACATTTCTTACAAGACATTGCCCACCAAGCTGACGTAATAAATCACAAGTTCTTTCAATATTATTTCACAGCAGCTGTTTGTCCATGATTTTCTGCTGGCATATCAAGTTCACAAAAAAAACTTCCTAAGAAAAACAACGTGGCCTTGATGACCACCGGTCAGATACAACTTCTCTCTGTGCAATGTTACCATTCAAGGTACTGTGGCTAATTCGAGCACAAAGCAAGTACAGATTATAGTTCATTTCTTCAAGCAGTCTTTGTTTGATGTATCTCTTTTCCGCAGCTGTGCATGTTCTCATAACACGAACAGAGCTGATTGAATATGAACAATCACATTATAGAAAACAGTATTGTTCTATTCATTCACTATTCATTCATTTTCCTGACCTAGCAGATAATCACCTGCTTCTCAGTAAATTTCCAAAAGGCATAAACATGAATTTTGCTGTGCTAGCAAATACTAGGTCAGAGTGCATCTTGAAATTTCAGAAAGCATACTGCAGTTTGAAAAAGCATCTTATAATTTCATACAGAATTAAGCTGTACATAAAATAGAATGAAATGTGTTAACCCTTTTAGCTTCTAATAAGCACTAAACATATACATTTATACATATTTTTGTAACACATAGCGAGACAGCTTTTAAAAAAAGCAAGCACCGTTGCTTTTTTAAAGCTGTCTCGCTGTGTTAAACCCCTTTAACATAGCAGAACAGTTTGTAAAAAGCAATGGAGATCTTGCTTTCTCCATTGCTTTTTTTAAAGCTGTCTCGCTATGTTAAACCCATTTAACATAGCGAAACAGTTTGTAAAAAGCAATGGAGATCTTGCTTTCTCCGTTGCTTTTGCCCACAGCTCTGATGTACTGCGTAGGTATATGCATACGCAGTACATCAGCACTGCCGCAGAATACCAGACAGCTGCGGAAGGGCAGCAAGGAGGCATTATACAATGCCATTATTTAAGAAAAGTAATTATTTTTTTTCTTAAATAATGTCATTGTATAATAGCAATAACCCGCGGCTGGGTGTGGGTAATGCTGGATTTACCCACGGTTGGCTTTGTTTGGCCACTCGGGCTTCGCCCTCGTGACCAAACCACACCATCCGTGGGTAAATCCAGCATTACCCACACCCAGGCGTGGGTTATTGCTATAATATGTTAGTTTTCAAGTTTCCAGCTGCTTGTGATCTTCCTTAGATGAGACTTTCTTGTCTAAGACAGTTCCTTAAACATTGATCAATTTGTCTGTGAATACTGGGCACTTTATGGAAGCATTTTTCCCAGGGCTTTTTGTGAGCTGTAAGTTTCAGACTCCTGACTCCTCATGGAGAGTATACATAGACTACTACTGTAGTGTGGTGATGTGCAGTATTTATTTTGTCTTTCTACTTTATGGTGATGCTTGGGGATACTTTGTCTACTTTACCATCTTCTGACACTGGCTCTGGTGGTGGTTGTGTTCATTTCAGAGGAACATCTAAGTCTGACAGAAACATTTTGTTAAACATACATATAATCAGGAACAGAACATCTGTTACTGAATATGTTTTCTTGACACTTTTGAACATTTTATTTGTCTTTGTTTTCTTCTCTTTAATTTAAATCAACTTGAGCTTTACATTCACAGTCTTTAAGGAAAAATGATCAGTGGTGACTGTGTATGTCACAGAATCTTCGGTTTTATATTGTATTCTTCTTTTATTCTTGTATGCCATTCAAAAGAGTTCTGTAAATGTTACGTGTTTAATACTTTAATGCTTATCATTGTTTTAACTATTATTTTAATGTCAGCAGTTATGTTAAACTGTTCTGTTAACAGTGACATCATGATTGATACTATTAATTCTGATGTGCATTGTAGGATTATACTCAGTCAGTTACATGATTGCTTAGCACTTTTTTTATAGTTTTCACTCAGAAAAATGTATCTTGAACTTTTAAGTACTGTGTGTATGAATTCTGCTCCAGCTGTACCATTTCTAGCACGTACAGTGGTTAGAATTTAAGTACTTTAGTTTGCATTGTCTCATCCATTCTGGAAAAAAGAACTGAAATTTTAAAGAATCTGGCTTTGCTTATTTTTTTAATACTTAAGATTGTCACTTCAAGCACTTACCTAGGCGAAGCTTTAAAGCAAGGATTAAGGAGAGATAGAAATCCCATAAAGGGATAACTTTTCTAAGGTGCCCACATGTCTTATCCACTGGTACCTTAGAAAGAAACATAACTTACCTGACAGCACTTGCTTTTGTGTGGGCCGAATTTGCACCATAGCTGATAGTGGCTACACTTGCAGTGGAAATTTGTTCCTTAGACCAAGACTACTCGCTCACTTTTTTGGTTTCCTCTGCCGCTCGCTTTTTTGGTTTCCTCTGCTATAATTTTCAGGCCACCACAAGACTGGGTCAGTCACATTCTTTTCGACTGTGTTCGGTGACATAGAGTGGACATGGGGAAACTATTTCACTGAGACACAATGTTTAGGGGATGCTACTGGATGGATGTCTCGGGGAAGAGTCCTTATGTATGAACTTGCATTCCTCTTCTATTTGGTCATAAATTGTCCCTTTTAAAGTTATTTCTGATGACTATAACTTTGGCAGATCAGGATTTAAATCTTACAGATTTCCTTCTTCACTGATCTGATGTGGATAAAATGTGTTCCTCACATCCACATTGGCAAGTATTTCTTTCTGGAATGACTGCCAGGTTGAATGAAATTCCTTTTGGGGAAAGTTAGGGGGCTCCCAGTATATTAGGATACTTCTAATATATTATAAATCCATTTTTTCATTCTTCAACTTTCCTCCTGCAATGCCAGCTTTGGAGGATGTATGTATGTATATAAATATAAATATGATTACATTGCCTGTTCTGAATCTGATTCGGTCTTCAGTCCCATTAAAACAAACCTAACGAGTTTTTGTTACTTTCCAAACCTTACCCTTCAGAATTATTTGAGGGGAAAGTTTGGAGGAACGTTTCTGTTATGCCTTTAGTAGCTAAATCTAATGTAATATTGTTCACCCTAGCTTATGTTCTGCTTGATTAGGTATTTTTGGGTATGCTAACAAATACATGCCTAAGATCAGCTAGAAATATTGCTATAAGGAAAGTGAAAATCTTTCCAGTAAAGGGACAGTTACAATTTCAGGATTCCTAGGCTTGTTTGCCTTCCTTTTTTTCTGTTTTCCTCTAACTTTCATTTCTTAAATACCTGTCTCATCAACTGGCTGTTTTAATTTTCCTTGGGCAAGTGATTGTCTTTCACATGAGGATTTAAAGTGGCACATAATGCAAAATTCTCTCTCTGGGGTGGGGAGTGTCTGGTGTCCTCCCCAAATTCCAAACAAGACATTTTTTTCTTGTGTTTCTTTTCCTTTGCTTTTTGCAGCAGTCTTTTAACCAGTACCAATTTTTCAAAGGCTGGTATTCCAGAATGCTTCTGACACCACGGAATATCCTTCTCAGAGTCCATTTTTAAAATATTCCTCCTTTTCATTGCTTAGGGAAGATCCAGCATTCTAGATGTCAACCCTTTAAAATATATCACGTTTATTCTCTAGAGAAGCTCAATGATTCCATTGGACCTATAAGATCTGTGAACGTCTGGGTCACACTGCTAGTCGGGTTGTAATACCTGTTGGGCTTCATACATGGAACTACAATGGTGGGAACTTATATGGACTAACGCAAGTATCTCCTTGTTTTCTTCTACTTTCAAATATATCTGTGTCTCAAGACATTTCAGAATTTTCTTGGAAGGCAGCTGCTTTGATAGTAAAGGGGCGCAACCTGTGTATCTTTCAAATAGACCAAAGCACACCGTTTTAAATTGTTGTACAACACCACAGTGATGTAGATCAGTAACCCTGGGGACACAAGTCCAGACCCTTAGCCAAGTTGGTTGTGAGCACTTGAAAGTTAGCTGTCCAGCATGCTTTAACTCTCCAAGCATCTTTCTTTCTGTCAGAGCAAATCATAGTGGTAGACAAAATGAGTGGAACCAGGACAGACCCTCACTAATAAACTAGATATGAGAAGAAATTTCAGGTATTGATCCAATTCTGTAGAAAACCTCAAAACAAATATCTGTTAGCCCTCTTTCAAAACGGAGAATGCATACATTTTCTCTCTCTCTTCCTTTTCAAGAGATTTTTTCTTTATGCACTCCACCTTTTCCACTAAAATTGAAAGCATTTCTGAATATTTAGAAGGACTCCATTTTTTTTTGTGGTGACTCTGTCTTTGGCCTAGGCAATATTGGTTCTCCCCTTTATGGAATTTGCCAGTGGCAGTTACCTAAAGTCCCCTATCATCTGTATCTACTCGGTCAAAACAGGGAGAGTTCATCTCAACCTAGTCTATTACATCTAACATTTTTTGCCTGGATTCTGATATCTTTTAGATGCGTCTTTTTATAAGAGGTGCAGGAGGTAGTAAAGGAGGTAATAAATCCTACTACTGTGTTTACAGATGACTGCAAGCTTGGAGCTGTTATTGAATCCTTAAATGACTTAGCCATCCTGCAAAAGAATTTGTCTCAAATAACTGGTGTCAAAATCATGAACTGAAACTAAATTTAAAAAAATGTGTTGTTATATCATTTGGGAAGTCATCTACCCCAAGGAACTACCACATTGACAATGTGCCCCTAAGAGATGACCCAGTTGTTTGGGATTTGGGAACATATGTGGACAATGACCTAACTTTTGATCAACATGTATCTATTGTTGTAAGAAAGTACTTCTATACTGCAGAGCTTATTAACAAATGGATTGTGTATAGATTTGGGAATGTTATTGTACCCTTTACTCAGTCCTCATTAGACCAATCATTGAATATAATTCCCCCTTTGGCATGTTCAGACACATGCAACAGCTGGAATGCCCACAGAAATACATTCTAAAATGATACAAAGCCTAAACAGCATGTCCTACATTAACTGACTTATAGCCCAGTCACTAGACTGTATCCTACACACTGCTAAGTGGTGACCTGCATCTGGCATACAAGGCATCCTCTGACCTATCACTGATGGGTTTACTGCATACCAGCAAGTCAAATGGCATCAGAAATACTCTGTCTAGGGATCTAAACCTCTTCTGCAACATAAACAGCACAGTTTGGAGGCTGCTGTGGAACAGAATCCCCATCCACATAAAAGAAAGTTTATCCCTGATCATTTTCAAGAGCAGCTTAGATCTATGGATGGGAAACCGAAAATGTACCCTAGCACTGCTCCTACTAAAGGACAGAAGCAGCTTCTGTAAGTGCCTTATCCCATGCATGGGTCACCTCAAATTATCTATGGTATGATCCTAGTTACTCTCAACCACGGGATGGGTAAGGCCCATCTATAACCAAATGGGATAGGTTATTTTGAGCACAAAAATGGAAACTGGCTAGGCTTAAAATGGCCTGCAAGGGGAGCTAACTTAGTACTTCTGTATGAACGTATAAACTAGAAAATCTTAGTTGGACTTTTTAGAAGACATTTTAGTTGGTGTCTAAGTAATAATTGGGCCCCATCTGGGATTGTGCCACTGGTGCTAAAATATTCATGTGAGTTACTAGCTTCTAACCTCAATACTTCTTTATTACGGTACATCTTGTTGCCTGTTCACTATGTCTGCTCATAGATCCATTTCCTTTCTCAATGTTTTCTTAATAAAGAATTTGATTGGAGTGCTTCACCTGGGATCTCCTTGCAGACAGGCTGCTCCTTCCTGGGATCTTAACTTTGTGCTGAGAAAAGTTAACTTCATCTCAGTCTGAACCTGCACATCTCACATATTTTAGGGTCATTATATTTATATAAAATGTTCTTTCCTTTGCTGTGACATCTGCAAGATTAATATGTGAGTTGCAATGTCTTTTCGTGGATAAACCCAATTTGTTGTGCTTCAGGGATAGGGTATCAGTAAGAACAAGTCATTCATTCATGCCCAAGATAATTTCGTAGTTTCTTTGCATCAGGCTGTTCTCCCATTGTTCTATTTTAACTTTCAGAACCATGGAGAAAGACTTCCTCATATTCTGTACATGCATAGTCAACTCCGGTACTTTCTTGACAAAACAAAATCCTTTAGAAAAGACTATTGGCTATGTATTTCTTATGATGGGACTAAAAATAAAAAGGAAAACCCCTGTCGAAGAGACATTTTCCAGGTGGGTTTTCCTTGGCTTTCACCTTTTTGTTACCCATCATGAACTGTCATTTCCAGGCAGAATTAAGTTACATTCTCCATGGGCCTTGTATTGATTGATGGCATATTGGAAAAGGGTGTATTCTCAAAGCTTTCTAGAAACAGTTTTGTGGTCTTCTGTATATACCTCTACAAGTAATTACATACTAGAATCTTTGTTTAGAGTTTTTAGTGAACGGGAGATTGGATTGGCGGCAGACATATTGGAATTGACCACAGATCCTATTGTTAAAATTATTTTTAACACTACAGGGGATTTTAAAGTGTTTAATTATAGCCATGTTGATGTCACTGAGGAGTGGGCCAATTTATTTGAAAAAGGTTTAACATTTGTTCCTGCACAGAAAGCCAAATTGGACCAGGTTTTGGTTCAATTCAAGTTGTTTTTGAGGAAACTCAACATTCTTTTTGATGATGGCTTGTATAACACAGATTTACATAGGAACAAAAGGCCCAGTACATTTAACCCACTCTACATCCTTTAATACTTGTTTTTGAAAAACTTTGTGAAGATGAAATCAGGAAAATTGTTAGTATTCCATCTTGTTGCCCTATTAACTTAAGCATGGATGAACATCTTTTATTGCAGCACATTCGTAGTGAGGCATCTATTCATGTCATGCAGCCAGACAAAGGTGGTGGACTGGTGGTCATGAGTACGAATGATTACATTAACAAAATGTTTTCTATTTTATTTTCGAATGTGTATGAAGAAATATCTCTAAATAAGTTAAATGGGGCTCTTCATAGAATTTACTTGGCCCTTGAGGATCTTTTTTTAAACAATCAAGTCTCACTTAGTGAAATGGACTATTTCAAGGTCCAATTTCCTAGAACATCTACCATTTTTGGTCTTCCCAAGGTTCACAAATGCCTTGAGGATCCCCCACTGAGGCAAACAGTTGATGCCAAAGGGTCCAAGACATTCTTTATTGCTAAATATATCGAACAGGAGAACAAGAATGTGTTTAATAATTATCCTGCTTTGTTAAAGGATTTGTGGGATTTTTTATCTAATGTCAATGACAGTTTATATAGAGAAGATATTCTTTTTGTATGCATTGATGTCAAAGATTTATATTCCAGCATCCCACATGATACTGGCATTGACTGTTTTTTTCAATATTTAGTGCCTATTCTTGGACATGAGAAAAGTTTGGCTATCAGTAGTCTCATGGATTTAGTTTTGCAAAATAATTTCATTAGTTCTGAGGGACATTTATTCAAGCAAATCCAGGGTGTTGCCATGGGTGCTGCTTGTGCACCTGTATTTGACAACATAGTTATGGCCTTTTTCAAAACTAATTTTATTTTTCCTTCTGAGTTGAAAGATAGTTGTTGTTTATATAAACGCTTTATTGATGACATCATTATTTTTTGGGTTGGCACTAAGGAAAGACTTAAAAAATCTGTAGAAGGATTGATGAATTCAAAAAAAGTTTCAAGGTTTACAATGTCAGTTGATGCCACACAGGTTAATTTCTTGGATGTCACTCTTTCTAAGAACAGGGAATCGGGTAACTGATTCCACATTATATAGGAAACCGACTTTTTCAAATTCTTACTTGCATTGTCAGAGTTGGCATCTTATCCATCAAAAGAAGGCCGTTGTCAAAGGCCAATGTGTCAGATTGGCCAGGATGGTTAGTCAAGAAAGTTTATTTCTTGAGGAATGCAGTAAGTTATTTGACATGTTTTTGAGGAGCGGTTATCCTGAGGATTTTTTAACAGAAATCTTTACTGAAGTTACAGGGAAGAGATCATCTGGGTTTTATACCCCCCTTCTTGGCAAGTGTCTTGTTCAAGTTGTTAGTCCTGTTGATTATAGTTTGGTATCAACCAACTTGTCTAATGGTAAGGCCTTGATTTTGCCATTTAATTTGCAATACAGGGAAATCAAGTGCATCATTAATAAATTTTGGGAGATTTTCAGATGTGATGGGAATATTTCTAACAAACTTGGTGAAAGACCGTTGGTGGTTTATCAAAAAGATACCTGTTTTAAAACCATAATTGAAAGAATCGTGTCCAATTCATATACAGGTAGAGTAACTAAATGCGGTCAATATTCTCAGTGTAAATTTATTCTTGAGGGTACTGAATACTTTGTACATGTTATGGTAAAATCAAGCACAACAAGAGATTTAATTGTGATAGTAAGGTCATTGTTTATGTTGCTCTGTGTCAACAGTGTGCTTGTTTTTACATTGGCAAAACTATCAGACAGTTTAGGTACAGGCTTTATCAGCATTATTATAACATTAGTAAAAAGGATGAGCGAAATGCCCTTTATAGACCTATTAAGGGTTTTCCTTTGCATTCATTCAGGTGATCCCCGTGATATTTTTCTTGAATTCCTGGAGCTTAGATGGCAGCTTAGGTGTAATGCTGCACGTTCTCCAGGTCTTAATGATGTCATTTCAATTGCTAGTCTCCTCAAGCTTAAATCTATGTTTGCCATTTAAAAATTTAAAACATATATATTTTTACATATTTGTTATTTTATGTGTATTGCTCATGTGTGTTTTTTATATGCACTTAGGAGCTTTATATTTTCAGTTTATTACATTTATATATATTTATATATATATATATATATATATATATATATATATATATATATTATGGTTTACAAGAATATTTAACATGTATAGGTTATATATTGTGTGTGTTTTCATTTTTGTATTTGTTTATAAGCATTGGGTATTTCACTTTAATTTTGTCTTTATGCATCAAGAATCAATTATTCAATGAATTCATTACTTGGTGCTATTGACTTTAATTGGACGGGTATTTATATGCTTGTTCAGTGTCTGGTTTGTATTCTGAGGAAGTCCAACCATTTGGCGGATGAAAGCACTAAATAAATTGTTTTTCCTTCTGTGTTGGTGTTTTTCACAGTTGCCTTTGATATTTCTGGTTTGACTCTTCGTTTTGATTAGGTTGAAGAAGCTATGTTATTCTACCCTTGGGATACTGCGTCAGTGAGAATGATGAACATTGTACACTTGTGTCAGCTGCACTCAACATATCCCTTTTGATGTGTTGGGTTATTCTTTTTTGGGTAGTACAGGATGAGTAGGCTACTTCTTTTTTAGTTGGCAAGAAAATTCCTGAAGATTTTCATTCTGACAACTGATTTTTTTGGCCATTCAGCAGTCAAAATGCATCATAGGGTGGGATCTGGAGCTTTTAGGACCTGGCTGGTTGCTGTGTCTGGGGCAAGACACAACCCGTAGGGTAGGGTAGTAGTGCACTACAATAACGGAGGATCCAGTACATTTGCTTAGCTGGTGATTGGACTCTGCTTAATACACAGGATCCTACTGACATTAATTAGTCTTTTGCTGGCCATTACTGTACTCTGTAGATTTACTTTGTTGTTAACTAGAGTTGTGCATTGATCCACACACATCTTTTTTCAGTCACTGTTAAGGAGAACAGTCTGGTTAAGTGACTTGCTCACATCACACAACAACCAAATGAACAGTTAGGGGAATCAAACCACAGACATCAAGAAGTAGCTCATTAAGAACTCCTAGCCTTAATTCTCTACACTAAGTGCCAGGCAGTAATGATTTTATATTATTATTTTTTTGTGTTATAGACTATCTAGCATCAGTAAACAATGATATCAAAATAAGTAAAGTTTATGATTTAAATTATGACCAAATGATTATCATTTACGTTGTGATCAAAATATATGTAAGCTTGATCCCTAGACAGTTTAACATGGGCACAGGTCCTTATTCTGTTTTGGTATGTATGTCCATATTTGAGAGTGCAGACGTAAAAGTTATTTGGGCATATAAAGAAAAGGAACTGGCTGACCCTGTGGTGGGTTGACCTATGCACTGTTAATTTTTAAAGACAGAATATAAACTATTAGATGGCATTGTTACGGCATTTGTCAGCTTTAGGTACGCAAAGTATTAAATGATGTCAAAGAAAAAAATCAGTATGCACAAGACAAGTCTTTTGGGTGAGAAAATAAGATGCACTGCCTCATTGCTGTCAACACATTGAAGCTGAGTTTAAGATGTGTGCTACTAAGCAGCTTATTCCTGCAGCCCTTGGTTTGAGTCCTTTTATCAACATTAGCAAACAGTGTCCCTCTGAGTAAGTCTATATGATAGTGGTTCTGTGAAAACATGCTCTTCTGTCAACTGGGTTTACCCATTTTCCAAAGGAATAAATCAATCAAACTAATAAAATACTTTTATATTAGTAAAATAACATGGACATGTACAAGTATGGTGCATAATTTGGACGGCACAGTGGTAGCGTTGTCACCTTACAGCAAGAGGTTCTCCAGTTTGATTCTCGGCTGGGGTGTCTTCTGTGTGGAGGTGCATGCCCACCCTGCGTTCCTGTGGGTTTCTGCTGGGTGCTCCTGCTTCCTCTCATGTTACAAGGGCATGCATCTGGAGCGTTTCGCCCCAGGCCGCCGCTGAAAATTGACTTCATTCCAAGTTGGATTTTCCTGGTTAAATAAGTAAATAAGTAAATAATCTTGGCATTGCATCTAAACCACCCATATTTCCCAATAAACTCAGGATGCATTAGCAGGATAGAGCTTTCACTCACCCTGTCTAGCCCTGTGCACCCACCATTATCACCCTGCTGTACCCCAAAACTCTTTCCATGGTTTCAGGTATGAATCATTTAATTAGTTTTGCAACCTCCAAATCTACTGAAGGATTTTAACTTACCAACACCCATTTTTTTAAAATAAACCATGCAAGAAAGCTCCTTTAAACTTTGTCCTTTGATTTTCATTTGTACTTTAGGTTCTTATTTCTTTGGTCATGACTAATGCACTTCAGGTTAACAATGCCATGCCTTTAGGAAATCATACATATGGCTTTGTAACTATTCTCAGTCATCTGATCTCTTGTCAGGTATGTTCAGCGTCTTGAATCAGTCTCTTCTGCAAGCTTGGAAATATTGTGACACTCTTGATCTTTGTCCACCTTATCATTTTTCCTCATTTAGGTGAGGATGCCAGAGAAAATGTTTAATATTTGGGTGTTACGTCGTCTATGGCCTTGCACTAAGATGGTCATTCTCTCCATGTTTATTTTACAAGTACCCATTCCAATATACCTCCGCATCAAATTAGTCCTATTAGCTTTCATACTCTTGAGTCACAGTTTTACAAAGTCACTAAATAAGACTAAATGCTAAAGAATGGGCTTAGTTAAACAAAAATGCTGTTTCACTTCTTTACTGTTTGCAACACTTCTGTTTTAGGAAAAACAATATCAAACAAAGCTATGAGAGCATTGTTGTGTTGGCTGGTAATTCCCTTTAAAGGACAGATGGAATTTACCTAACCGTATTCACATAAAATTGGTGAGTACTAGGAAGTATGTTTTTACACGCATAACTGGTGATACTTAGCAAGGGAAGGTCATGCTTCAGGTTGCTTCTCATAACATACGGCAGCCCTTTATTTGCATGCAGCTTGTCTTGCATATAAACTTCCTTTTCCAGCAGATAGTTAAGCCCACGCGATCATGTCCTGCTGTGTCTTCTTTCACCGGATGTTGTAATGTCATGGATGAATGCCTTTATCCCTTAGTTAGAAGCTTCATTTGACATGTTTCATCAAATGTGGCCTAAAAGAGGCTATGTTTCTGTATTTCTCTGAATTTCCAGTGACGGTGTACAAATTCTTTCAGTGAGAAACTCAGTGTGGCCCCACAGGACTGCTGCTTCCTAACGATGTGCTATTCATAGTACCAATTAGAGTAGTGCGGTTGCAGCCCTGGAGATTCTGGGTCATCTTCTGAATGCAATAGCAGTGTTGCACAGATGCATAGCTTGAGCGATTTCTGCTCATTTAAGGGACACAGAGATGGCCTTCTTGCACTTAGATTTAGATATTAAAGCTTTAGGGAGTGAACATCTATACAGAATGTGGTATTACGCTTTGTATGTAAGATTTAGAAGGATAAATACTTGTTTACTCTTTTTTGTGTTGTAAATAAAGAACTTCCAAGCATTTGTGTGTGTGTGTGTTGCAATAGACAATACCCCAGTGTCTTTAGGCATACTGCACATAACCAAATATCCTGTTGACCCAAAATGTGAGCATACTGAATTAAATAATTATATCTTTATATCAGTAAGGTAATTCTGTGGGTTTGCTGTTGGTGCTTAGACAGAGCTCCAAAGTTTTAAAATTAAAAATTCCACCACTGAATACTTTGGAATCCACTAGCCAAATGCATCTCTGGTCCCATGCATCTAGAAATATTATTTCTCATAAAATCTTATACTTTATATGTGAAATTTTACGATGATGCTACCCATGCCTGTTATGGCAGCCAGTACAAAAAGCAGCAGGCTGTCACCACATACTACATTGTGAACAAGTTAATCAGTCTGGAACACCAGTGGTGAGCCCATTACCTAACTTTATTTTTTTCCTTTTAAGACCTTTGTATTCCTTTCTTATGCTAGCAAATTCAAGTTGGTTAGGAATAAAAGGTGGTGGTGGAGTGAGACGTTAGCAGTAGTTTACACTAGCAACTGTAATAACATGAGATCTGATGTTGTTAAATCTTCGTTCATTCCTTACTGTTGGGTTATTGGTTCAGTCATTGGAACCAAGCCGCCCAATATCAACCTCGCATGAGCCAAAAACTCTTGAGCCAAGTTCCTACCCAGATTGCTCTGCTCCCTGTTACCTCAGATCTTGTTTGCCGCATTGCTGTACAGCCGTGTCAAGCCACTCTCTCAGCTGTCTTATTTTTTTTTTAATGTTTTATACATTGTTCTTACTATAAATATTTTCACATAGGGTAGGAAAATATTACTAGAAACTATCACATACTTTAGAATCTCTCCCTTTATTACCCTTTTTCTTACCTTTGAGGTAATTCTTCATTTACCATCTTTGGTATTCCTTCCTTTTCTCTTCTTAACCTTTTGGGTAGCCTTTCCTCTTCCTTTTGGTACTGTTCTTCTACTCCACATCATTATGTCGGATAAGAAAAATAGCATTGGTTTCAAACAGTGTAAGGATTGCGGACGTAAGTTATCGCTTTCCGATGGCCATGACTTATGCTCCAGAAATCAGAGGAGCTGGGAGATGTAGCACAGGAAATCTCGGGGCTCTTTCTGGGATGCACGTGCCGAGTTCTCCCCTAGAGGCAGAGGGGGAAACTCCAATGGAAGACACCCCATTCAGGGCAGAGGAGGTCTGTGAAACCAGGGTTCCAGAGATTCCTTCTCTGGCCAACCCTATCAGCGCTCCTGAGGTGTTGCCTTACTGCTCACCTCTGGAAGCAGTCGGGGGTTGTTTTTCCTTGTATCCCGCTGCCTGGCAAAATATAACCACCAACTCTTTGGTACAATGGATAATATCCAGAGGCTATCTCATCCCCTTCCATCTTTGTTCAATCTCATCCAGAGTATTACCCAACGTTCCACCCAGTCAAAGGGAAGCAGCAGCACACGAAATCCAAAAGCTGCTACAAAAAAGAGTCATCCAGATGGTCCCCCCAGACTAGATAGGATCCAGTTTTTACTCCAGGTTCTTTTTACTGCCAAAAAAGACAGGGGACTGGAGACCAATTCTGGATCTCAGCACACTGTGTAAAAACAGAGAAATTCTGGAAGGTCATGGTTCAGTCTATCCTTACTATTCTGGAAGAAGATGATTGGATGTGCTCTGTAGATCTTCAATATGTGTATTACTAGATAAAAATGGACAAACGCTCAAGAAGATACCTCCGCTTCCACATCGGAGCCAGTCACTACCAATTTTGAGCTCTGCCCTTTGGTCTCTGTACAGCCCCCAGAGTGTTCATCAAATGCATGGCAGTGGTTATCGCCCACTTGCGATTTCAAGGATTCCAGGCATTTCCATATCTAGACAACTGGCTCCTCACCGCCCCCACCAAGCGTCCACTGGAAGAAGCCCTGCACTACTACACTCTCCTCACAGCACAAAGCCTGGCAATCACTATAAACTGGGAGAAATCCAACACAACCCCAGCTCAGTCTTTGGAATTTATAGGAGTACTGTTGGACACGAGAAATTGCACAGCATTCCTTCCAGACCATAGGCTTCAAAGAATAAAGCAACAGGTTCAACCACTGCTCAGTCACCACAAATCTCCCACTCGATCTATACTCCAACTCTTGGGGTCAATGGCAACCTCGATCACCATTGTTCCTCTAGCCAGATTCCACATGAGGCTCCTTCAGTGGCTACTTCTAACTCAGTGGTACCCTCTACAACATCCTTTGTCTTTTCAGATGAGTGTAACTCAGAGATGCAAGCAAGATTTACTCTGGTGGACATCTCAAAATTCCCAACAATTGTCTCGCCCCTTCAACCCTCATCAACCGATAGCCACTGTGACCACGGATGCCTCCCTGATGGGGTGGGTGGGCTATGTCAGGGAAACTTGGTCAAAGGCACCTGGTTGGAGACAGAGGCTCTTTTGCATATCAGTGTCCTGGAACTGAGGGCGGTGCTACTAGCATTGCAAGCATGTCATTCCATCCTTCCTTCAGGGACTATTGCGATCCAATCAGACAACATGTCAGTGGTCTGGTACATCAACAAACAAAGGGACACCAGATCTTACCCATTATGCCGAGAAGCCTTGAGAATATGGCAATGGGCGATAGCTTCCAACCGCTTTCTAATTGCAACGCACATTCCTGGGAGCTCCAACATAATAGCAGACAAATTGAGCAGGTGCATTCTGCAACCTCATGAGTGGTCCCTCAATCCTATGGTAGCGACAATCTTCAACCGCTGGGGCCAGCCTTGCTGCGACCTGTTTGCCTCCCCAACCAACTATAAGTGTAGCAACTATTTTGCCCTAATTCCCCCTTAGGGACAGTCACAGAGAGCTTCTCTATTCCACTGTTCTATCCAAAGAAAACGCAAACCAAGAAAAAGAGATTCTCTATTCCACGCTTGGCCCTCGGGTCTACTTTATGCTTATGCTCCTCTTCCCCTCATCTCCCAATTTCTGAAGAAAGCACGACAGTTGAAGAGCAAAGTGATCCTCATTGTTCCATATTGGCCTTGACAATTCTGGTTTACCTTCCTCTGGTCTCACCTGCTGCATCAACCATGGATCCTCAATCCATCCCCAACGTTGATCTCCCATCCTCAGGGTCTGACTCACTCCAATCTAACCCTGAAACTGACAGCTTGGTTTCTCCACTTCCAATGATTGCCAGGCATGAAAACCTATCATCCCCTGTGCGCAATATTCTTATTGCATCTCTTAAATCATCCACCTGTCTAATCTATCTTAATAAATGGAAAAGGTTCTCCTTATGGGCAGTGAATAAACAATTAGACCCCATTGTCTGCCCCAGTTTCGGTGGTTTTGGACTACTTATCACATCTTTTCCACTCTGGGATGTCTGTCTCTACTATTTGTGTGCATTTAGCTGCCATCTCAAATTTCCACATTGGTTTTTTAGGATGCTTATGTCACATAGACTGTAAAACTTTCTTGAAGGGGGTTCTCCACTTAAAACCTCCCTTTAGAGAACCAGTACAACCTTGGGATTTAGCCTTCGTTCTGCAAGCTCTAATAGCTCCCCCCTTTGAACCAGCATCTTCATGTGAAGTAAAATCTCTCTCTTGGAAAACTTTGTTTCTGATTGCAGTCACATCGGCCAGACTCTTGTCAGAACTTCAAGACTTGTGCATCAAACCTCCCTATCTAACCTTCCATAAGGATAGGGTATCACTGAGAACTAATTCTACCTTTTTACCAAAAGTGGTGTCAGAGCGGTCTATCAACCAATCTATTGACCTTCCAGTATTCTTTCCTAACCACTCTAAAAAGGGAGAGTATTGCCCGCACTCCTTGGATGTTCATAGGCAAATACGATTTTATCTGGACAGTACAAAATCTACCCATAAATCAGGCCAACTTTTCATGGTATTTTCTGGATCAAGACGAGGTCATCCTGTCTCAAAAGTTACATTGGCTTCATGGTTGAGAAATTGTATTACCTTTACAACAAAAACAAGGTCTCCTTGCCTCACAGAGTGAAAACACATTCTACAAGGTCTGTGGTAATTTCAGCAGCTTTCCATGCTAAGGCTTCCCTCGATGATATTTGCTCAGCTGCGATTTGGGCCAAACCTCATACCTTTATTCTTCATTACAAATTGGACTTGGCCTCCAGAGGTGGAGCTTCTTTTGACTCCATGGTGCTCAGGAATGTCCTTCCATGAGGGCCGCCCAGGGATACAGGTAGCTGGGGACTCTGTCCCATCAGTAAGGAGTGAACGAAGATTAACAACATCAGATAAAGAAGTTATGTCTTACTATAACGTTCCATCTATGTTGTTGGTCTTCATTCATTCATTACTTCCCACCCTCTGTCCCCCATCTGGAGGTTCCTGGTTGATCTCATATAATTCTTTATTGTAGGTCTATTATGACCAGAGGTAGCCTCTACTTTTATTTATCAACTTGCAAACTCGATCTGAGGTAACATGGAGCAGAGCATTCTGGGTATGACCTTGGCTCGAGAGTTTTTGGCTGACGCCAGCTTGATATTGGCTGGCTTGGTTCTGAGGACAGAACCGATAACCCGTCAGTAATGAATGAACGAAGATCAGCAACACAGATGGAATGTTATGGTAAGACAAGTAAAAAAGCACAGTAGCTAAGAAGGGCAGAATAACGTCTAAACAGTAGGCCAGTATTCTGCAACGGGCAGTAAAATTGGGAATGGAAGGGGCATTGTCTAGTGCTTGAGGAAAGGCATTTGAACATCTTAGAAAGGAGGGGCCATATGAATGAAGACAGCCAAAACTAGCTTTCAGGAGTAGATGGTGGTTTTGTAGAACGTGTTATGATAGGCAACTCACTATTCAAGGAAGCAGAGAAGCGCAGTTTGGCATGGTGTAGACAGTACAGCAGTAGTGGATAGTGAAAAGGCATCAATGTTGTTGAAAAGTGTAAAGTGAAGAGTTCATCTGGTAAAATATTATTACCTATAGACTCTTGTTTAGGTCCACTTACAGTTTCAGATAAAACAAGAATGGATGCTAAAGAACTTAGTTTAAAAGAAGAGCAGTAAGGTGGAGGAGTATAAGAAACTGTTGTTGTCAGACCTGGTAATTTATACATGCTGTGCCTCATGTAAAAACAAATAAAAATGCCACTGTTTCAGTGACCCTCTGCAATTGTGAAAAACGTTACTCTAGTAGAAGATGTTAGTCTATAGCTTGTTTGGTGTAGCCCTTCACAGTACTATTTAATATAGTTAGCATATTTGTAAAGCACTGTATCCACATTTCAAAATGTATGAACAGAATATCTATCATCTCATCGGTGGCAGTTTTGCTTTAGTTTGGTTGAAACACACTGACCACTTATTAGTTCAGAAACTCTAAATATGCTGCTTTTGTAAGGGGCAAAGTGTCCTACCCACACCACCTGTTCAGACAGCTGCACCTTGTGTCTTCCTTAATTACTTTGTTCATCTACAAGATTTAGACATAACCCCCCCCCCCCCCCCCCCGCCAAACAGCGTGCATATTTCACTGAGGAATAGTTTCTTCAGACTCTTTGAACTGAATGTCCTTCATCACATTTTTATGAACATTTTAGCTTTTAGTCTAGTGTTGTAGCATAAAACCAAACAATTTGTGCAAAATGTATGGTGATGTAAAACGGTCTTTGTTCATTTTGAATACTTTTAACATCTAAAAGTGGGATGGCACACTTTAAATCACTGAAACACTGAATACACTGCTAATGGTGCAGAAAATTGAGTTGCGCAGAGAACTCTACCTTTTTTTTCAAAATGAAATAAGCCAACCATTAAATTGTTCTGTGGTTTATGATTCTGGACTCAGTAACTGTGCTGTATTGGGCAGTCTCATATTAACTAAAAACATTTATCTCAGATGACAGTTGGCTTTATTTATTTGTTACGTAGGTAAATGAGTTGCTCCTAATGATTCATTTTTAGCTGTGATCCAGGCCAGGCAACAAACACATAAACATATACCATTATAAACCAAAGAAGGAATCAGTGTACTAATTAGTGAAAATGGTAAGATAAACTGCAGGAGTAGGTTACGGATTCCCACCACAAAAATAAAACAAGCTTATAGAGGGTAGGAGAAGAAATATTTGCTACAATTAAACTTGTGCATCTCTGATAATACTTTTATAATTTAGGAAGTTAAATAACAGTGTTCTTACTCAGAGGGATTCCATCTCTGAGCCAGGTGCAATTCATATTGAGAGATGGACTACATTCGCAAACAGGTGATATGGTATAGCTAAACAGAGCTGGTATATGCAGATGATGTCATACCAGATGCTGAACAGGAACTTTAACAATTGATAGGTGAATGGAATGTAATACTGAAGACGCATGGTATGATACTGGATAGAGGCAAGACCATGGTCATGGCAGAAATCAGAAGAAGCTGAAAACTGAGATAGAATAGTGGAACAGGGTAATGGCTTCAAAAATCTGGGAGGAATGGTTGAAGTAAAGGGAGATTTGCATTAGAGGGTCAAAGTTAGAATCAGTGGACCTGCAGCCAATTGGCACAGTGTTTCGGGATGGTGTATGACAGAAGAATGCCAAAGAAACTGACAGTGTACAAAACAGTGGTGCGACCAGTACTTACTGTCTGGTACAGAAACCTGAGCAGTGAAGGCAGAGCAGTTAAGGAACCTAGAAGCGATGAAGATGAAGTGCCTGACATGGGTGGTAGGATGTGCACTGTTGCAGAGATTAAAAAATTTGCAGAGGAGGTCAATAAGAACAGATTATGGTACTTCAGTCATATGTGCAGATGAATAGATTGTGTGAGAGAAGACCTTTGGCAGTCAGCATGACAGTCAAAGAAGTTCGAAGAGTGGCACTGAATTAAAGAAGCAGTGACAGTCAATGCAACAGCCTGACCCTCTGTAGATAAATGGGAAAAGGGGTGTTGCTGATGCTGCTGTTTATGATTCGATTATTTGTCAAACTATTAAGTAAGATTGTTGAGAGACACTGGTTTAGTTGGTAACTATTTGAAATGTCAGGACCCACGAGAGCATGTCCTGAAACGGGAAGACTGAATGGCTAAAAGATTGGACTTACTGAGATGCCATTTCTTGGACTATTCCCTTTTCTCCAAGATATGGTGATATCAAAGTTGGGAAATGTGTGTATATATATATATATATATATATATATATATATATATATTTGGGCAGCGGGGTCTTACCCCCCTGCAGTTTTAAGGAGAAGATTTTTGAGATTTTCTCTTCTCCTATGTTTTTGGTCTTTTTTTTCAGCTTTTCGACACTTGGTATTTCTGCACGGTAATCAAAGTTATAGAGAGATTAGGGGTGATGAGAGGGGTATTAAGAGGTAACATAGTCAAAGAGAGGAAAGGTGCTAAGGTTGAAGGTAGTGGAGTAAAATAAAAGTATAAGGTAGAATTGACAGTACTTAGTGAATCATATGTTGAAGAGGAGTCAAGTAAACAGGCAGATGAGCACTAGGGAATTAATCAGTGTCTCAAAAGCAGGTAGATGCACATTTGGAAGTAAGCAGGTAGATGCACATTTGGAAGTTATGTCAGAGTAAGGGTTTCCACCTTTCAACTATGCCTAGTAGGCTATTCATGATTGTTAAGCCCCACTTAATGTGCATTTAGTCCCACACCTGATCACATGGCCTCACTACTTTTCAGGCGCTTGTCACTGTTGGCATTTTGTAGGTTCCTGTTGTAAACAAATTAACAGATGCAGAAAAAAAAACATGCTAGACACCAGCCATGTGAGATCAAGTAATCTATTTTGCATTTAGTAACACCAGAACACACTGCATCTTTGTGCAGTGCTGAGCATAAATAATAATAGTACACAAAAGCTAGCAGTAGTTTTGTTACTGATAACAACAGACAAGAATATCTTAAATGATGATGTGTATAATTAGATGAGTATACATTTACTATAATTACAGTGAAATTTGCACATGCTATAATACAAGTTGCCAATACAGTAAATATGTGCAGTTCTTTTACCAATAGCTTTAAGCCATTAGTGACAGATTATATGTTTCAGAACACACTACATTTTTATGCAATATACATTTATCTGTAGCCATTATATACAGACTCGTACAGAACAATAAATCATAGCACTGTGGTATATTCTCAAACATTAGAATAATACAAGTTACTAATATGTAATTATTTCAGTGCAGGCACAGAAGACACTCACCTGTTTGTTCTTGCACACTTGCAGCACTTAACCATTACACTGCAGTCAATGTTGGATCTATAAACTCTTCTGTCCTTAACTTCATTTTTTATAAAATCTATTATTCATGAATTACTATGTTTTTGAGCAATTTTGGGGGATGCAAGTACAGTAAATGATTGCCTTCAACATTAGACATGTCCGTAGGGCTAACTATCTGTCTCATTTGCATGACCTTGGCATCTCAGAGACCAGATACCCTCTTACGTGCTGCTTATGCATACCAGCTATAGTATATCAACCAGATAAAATGATGAAGCACTTACCTGAATTTCTACATTTGTAGTCAGGAAGAAAAGCTTAAACAGATAATTCACAGCCAAGATAGCAGCCTGTCAGGAAGAAAACGTTTGACAAATCACAGCCATGATAGCAGCCTATCAGACTAAAATAACGGCATACTGTGGTAGAATAAAGGCATTTGAGTAGAAAAGCTAGAAGTATTGGCTGCTTGTGCTTAACATAACACAAAAGCCTTTATCATCAACTGTAAGGCTTGAAAATATTTATCATACTGAGGAAATGAGAGATCATAAGTCCTTTGTCCTCAAAAACTAGATTTTAAACTAATGAATGTTCCTGAAATGACTAACACAACTTGAGTGAGATCCCCATGCCCATCATTTTCCACCACTGAGCAACAGTGATTAGCTGTAGCCTCCAAGCCTGAAATATATGGTGGATATAAAAAGTGTACAGACCCTTGTTAAAATGCCAGGTTTTTGTGATATAAAAAATGAGACCACAATAAATCATTTCAAAACTTTTCCCACCTTTAATGTGACCTATAACCTGTACAATTCAATTGAAAAACATATGTTAGGGGAAAAATATAAAAAATAAAAAACTTACAATAAGCTGGTTGCATAAGTGTGCACACCCTTAAACTAATACTTTGTTGAAGTACCTTTTGATTTTATTACAGCATTTAGCCTTCTTGGGTAGGAGTCTATCAGCACAGCAATATTTGCCCACTCTTCCTTGCAAAAGCGCTCCAAATCTGTCAGATTGCGAGGGCATCTCTTCTGCACAGCCCTTTTCAGGTCACCCCACAGATTTTCTATTGGATTTAGGTCTGGGCTCTAGCTGGGCCATTTCAAAACTTAAATTTTCTTCTGGTGAAGCCATTCTTTTGTTGATTTGGATGTATGATTGCGGTCATTGTCATGTTCATCTTCAGCTTTCTAGCAGACACCTGAAGGTTTTGGGCCAAAGGTGAATGGTATTTGGAACTGTTCATAATTCCCTCCACCTTGACTAAAGCCCCATTTCCAGCGGAAGCAAAGCAACCCCAAAACATGATACTGCCACCACCATGCTTCACTGTGTTCTTTTGGTGATGCAAAGTGTTGTTTTTGTGCAAAACATGCCTTTTGGAATTGTGGCCAAAAAGTTCAACCTTGGTCACATCAGACCATAACACATTTTCCCACATGCTTTTGGGAGACTTAGATTCATAGATTAGTACTAAGCTAACTGCCCTTGTGGGCCATTTTAAGCCTAGCCAATTATCCCTCGTGAGACTCAAACCCTGCATCTTGTGCTTGTAAGGCAAACACCTTAACCATTAGGCCACCCTCCCAACTTGTATTCTGCAAATTTTAGCTGGGACTGGATGTTATTCTGTGTAAATAAGGCTTTCATCTTGCAACCCAACCCCATAGTCCTGACATATGGGGAATATGGGAGATTGTTGTCACATATAGTACACAAACAGTAATTGCCAGAAGTTCCTGCAGCTCCTTCAGTGTTGCTGTAGGTCTCTTGGCAGTCTTCCTAACTAGTTTTCGTCTTGTCTTTTCAACAGTTTTGGAGGGAGGTCCAGTTCTTTGCAACGTCATTGTTGTCCCATATTTTCTCCACTTTTTGATGTCTGTCTTCACTGTGTTCCATGGTATATCCAATGCTATGGAAATGTTTTTGTACTCTTCTCCTGACTGGTACCTTTCAACAATGAGATCCCTTTGATACTTTGCAAGCTCTCTGCGAACCATGGCTTTGGCTGTAGCAGGCAACTGAGTAAATGTCAGAAAAATCCTACTAGGACAGCTGAACTTTATTTGGGGTTAATCAGAATCTCTTTAATTGATGGCAAGTGTGTACCCAAGAAAACTGAACGCTGTAATTAAATCAAAAGGTGCTTCAACAAAGTATTAGTTTAAGGGTGAGCACACTTATGCAATCAGCCTATTGTATGTTTTTTATATTTTTTTCCTCTAACAGATTTGTTTGTTTTTCAATTGAATTGTACAGGTTATAGGTCACATTAAAGGTGGGAAAAGTTTTGAAATGATTTATTGTGATCTCATTTTTTATATCATAAAAACCTGACATTTTAACAGGGGTGTGTACACTTTTTATATCCAGTGTATTGTAAATCAGCTAGTTTTTACAAAATAATGGCATAATATCACACTGTGTATGAAAGCCAGGGTAACTATTCTCTATTTCCTTAAGATACAATATATTATGTTCTCATTACTGTTTTCTAGTGACCTTAAGTCTTAGATTCTCTTTTTTCCCCTAACTAGCTGGAATACTACAGTCTTTTGTCTCCTCCCAGCTGGAATACTTCAGTCCTTTGACTCCTCCCAGCTAAAGTAATAGTGTCCCTTCTCAATACCAATTGCCCTGACTTACTGCATTACTGTCTGCTATGAGTAAATAATGTAGCCCTTATTTTTAATGTCAGTCTTGTGTTCCTTTCATTTCACCTGGAAAAGTAAAGGCTCACAGAAGTGACCCTTTTATTTATTTATTAAATTTGTGGAGGTTTTCAGCATTCCTCTCAACTCTCTAGATGTTTGCCTTGTATTTTTGTTCTGATGTCCTTCATGGATGCATCTGCAGTCATAACAAGTGGGTTGTCCTGTCGTCAGGCAGCCCTGCAGTCGGCCGGATTCCAAAGTCCGGGTCCGGCTTCGGCTGATGTCGCACTCCACCCGACGTCATCTCTGCTGGTCTTCGGGTATAAAAGCATCAGCCGACGCCATTTTCCTCAGTCTTTCTTGCCGCGTGGCGCCCGAAGCAGAAGCTGTTCGCAAGTGCCAGTCGGTCGGATCCAGAGATTACTTCTACCGAATACTACTTCGAAGACTTCTAAAGCTAAGTACCCCGTTGGGGACTCTTTCTTGCCTCAGCCGATGTCAGAAAAAGTTAACAATTGTTTAACCTGTGGGAAACAAATACCTCATAAAGATTTCCACTCTTACTGTCTGCCTTGTTTAGGCCCAGCCCACGACGTAGCAGCCTGTTCGCCTGTGCTCTTTCAACCGACGACGCTTAGGCGTCGGTCGGAGTTTGCAGAACAGTTTTTCGGTACTGATTTTGCGTACATTATGCCGTCGGATCCTCCGACTACCCCCAAAAAACGCAAAGATAAAGACCGACACTCGCGGTCCGCGGTTTCGTCCGAAACCACGGCAAAGCAAACGAGTGTCTCGGTTTCGGCGAAACCGAGAAAACTGCTCAAAGTACAGCTGAACCTATTCTTACAACTGAGGCCCCTGCTACAATTCTTGAATCGACCTCAGAAATTTTACCCACTACGGTGGTTGACTTATCAGACACCATCCCCTTGGATGTCTCTACCCCAGCACGTGGTGCTGCTAGGCCTCCAGCAGCCATGTCCATTAAGGCCTTCGCCAGGGCTAAAGCAGCCAAGACTACTAAATCAGTGCCTGTTAAACCCCCCTCATCCAGGCCC
Organism: Protopterus annectens; assembly: GCF_019279795.1. NCBI lineage: Eukaryota > Metazoa > Chordata > Ceratodontiformes > Protopteridae > Protopterus > Protopterus annectens. The sequence goes on along the minus strand of NC_056726.1, from coordinate 527,317,262 downwards.
TCTTCTAGTTCTCAAATGCTTTCTTTGGCAGAAGATTTAATTTCTTTAATTAGAGGATCTCAATCTCACCCAGACAGGGCCTCTCAGCCCCCAGAGAAGAGACCTAGGGCAGAGCCCCCTGAGCCAGTGATGATTCTGCTCATGAATCAGACATAACTGACCAGCCTGAGGCTCCCTTTTCCAATTTTGAAGATTCTGATGCTGAAGAATCCATTCCAGCTGCTTCCCCACCAGAAGAATTCTCCTTTGGAGAAACCTTGCATGCCATGCGAGAACAGTTCCAATGGCAGCAACAGGATTTTTCAGACTCCAGAAAAAGACTTAGGACTTTTCTGCACCTCCCACAGCACAGGCCCTTAGCTATACCTCCTGTTCTCTCTGTGGTGGATGATGCTTTCAATGATGTTTGCTCCGCTCCAGATTCTTTACCCCAGCCCCTGCCAAACCAGACAGATTTTACAGGGTGCCAGATACTCATCACCACCTTTACAAGGCCCCTCTTGCAGACCCAGAAACTATATCCCAGGGTCCCAAGGCAGTAGCCGCAACCACAGCTAAAACCCTATTCCTTCTGAAAGGGAAGCAAGGTCACTAGACAGATGGGATTAATGAGACTACACTTCAGCTACTCTCTCAGCTAGAGCTTTAAACTGTCAGTTTCACATGATACAATACCAAGAGTTTATGCTTGATCAGTTAACTAAAAGCTAACTACTGATGAATCTCTTGATAAGAAATATGTATTAGAGATGGTAAATAACATACAACAGGTTAGCAACCATTCCTTAAAATGTGGCTATGATGCACTGGAGGCTTCATTTAGATCAGCCATGACAGGCACAGTGATAAGAAGACATGCATGGCTAAAGGAACAAGCTTTACCGGATCATGTTAAAGCTAAGTTGCTAGATGCTCCTATGGACAAGACAAGTTTGTTTGGTACACCTGCCCAGCAGGTTATGAAGAAAATGGAAGAAAAGGCAAAATCTGTTCAAACTGTTAAAGATTTCCTGCAGGTCCAACCCCAAGGTTGAGCAGCAACGGGCCTCCCAGAAATTGGTCCTTTCCTGACTCCATAAAATTTCAAAGGGGCAGGAATAGACGTTCCAGAGGCAGAAACCAATCCAGAGGAGGTGCCTACAGAGGACGACAGTGGCAAGGTAACAACAGAGGCACAGACACAGCCACTGCCACTACATCAGCACAACCACAGTGACTTAATCCTAAATCCGCCTACCAGGGAACAAATAGCAGCTCCTCTAGGCGGAAAGTTAACCTTATTTTCAAAGAACTGGCACTACATAACAAAAGACAAGTGGATTTTACAAACCATAGATCAAGGTTACCGGTTTCACTTCCACACTTTACCAGTCAAAAGAGGAATGCCAAATCTACCTCCAAATCAAAAACAGAGGCTCTACGCCAGATAATGGAGTTAGCAAACATGAGAGCTGCGGAAAGAGTGCCAACAGCAGAACAAGGAAAGGGGTTCTACTCCAGACTATTCCTAGTTCCAAGAAAGGAAAAAAGTTGGAGACCAATTCTCGACCTGTCCACCTTAAATACATACATCATTGTCCCAAAATTCAAAATGCTGACCCTACAGCAACTTCTTCCCATGCTGGGCAAGGAGTCTTGGCTGGTAACTCTAGATCTCAAGGAGGCATACCTGCACGTCCCAATTCGACCAATCTGCAGAAGATACCTCAGATTTCTTGCAGGATCAGAGCACTATCAATTCTCAGCATTGCCCTTTGGCTTATCTACTGCGCCCAGAGTATTCACAAAATGCCTGGCATCAGTAATCGCCCATTGCAGACTACAGGAATTCAAATTTACCCATACCTGGACGACTGCCTGCTACAAGGGGACAACAAAAGCAAGCTGACAACAGATTTACAAAGGGTCATTTACTTGCTACAAGGACTGGGATACACAGTCAATTTACAAAAGTCAAGGCTGATACCATCCCAAACAAGGACATTCTTGGGCGGAATTGGACACAGTACAACAAATGGCATTCCTGACTACAGAAAAACAAAAGAACTTCCTCTTTACTTCTTGGCACTAACAAAACTGAACAAGTTAACAGCAAGAAAATTTCTACAGGCCTTGGGCTTCATGGCATCATGCATAATCTTGGTCCCATTTGCCAGACTACATATGAGGAAACTACAGTGGTACCTAAAGAATTTATGGTCCCAACACAGACACAGTCTAGAAACAGAAATCCCACTAATTCCATGCTTAAAACAGGAGTTCCTATGGTGGGCTCAGGCATGCCAGTCAAACCCAGGCCTGCCCTTCCGCAGATGTCAACCAAGCCAGACCATCACAACAGACGCTTCAGATCTAGGATGGGGGCCCACATGCTGGACAAATGCGTGCAAGGATTGTGGACACAGGATCAAATTCACCTGCACATCAATCTAAAAGAAATGCTGGCAGTAAAACTGGCAATCCAAAAGTTCAAACCTTTCCTCAAAGAGGGCCAGTTGATGATAAGGACAGACAACACCACAGTCATGTGGTACATCAACAAACAGGGAGGCACTCATTCATACCCCTATGCAGAATGACCTTGGAGCTGTGGACCCTGGCACTCAGCTACAACATTCAGTTACAGGCAATATTTGTACCGGGAAAGACAATACTCTAGCAGACATACTAAGCAGAACCACTTCGGATGCCCACGAATGGAAGCTGCACCCGGACATCTTCAAGACCATCTCAAAGAAATGGGGAATGCCACAGATAGACCTATTCGCATCACCTCTCAATCACCAGCTCAAAAAAATTCTGCACGAGGACATTCCACCCACTAGCATGGAAAGTGGACTCACTCTCCTTCAACTGGAAAGGCCTAACAGCATATGCATTCCCTCCTCTTCCTCTGATACACAAGGTACTACTAAAAATCAAGGAAGAACGTCCAAGGATAATCCTGATAGCCCCAAACTGGCCAAGACAACACTGGTACCCACTACTGAAGAGCATGTCTCGGAACAACATGTGGCCAATACCCTTGATGCCTTTGATGTTAACTCAGAACAACTACAGCATCATACATCCAAACCTAAAAACGCTGCAACTGACTGCATGGAACATCACATAGCAGCAGCTAATCCAGAACTTTCCCAAAGAGTTAAAGACATTATTCTTGAAGCACGCAGACCTTCAACAAGAAAGAACTATGCTGGAAAATGGAAAAGGTTTGTCATTTGGAGTACCGAAGAGGAAAAGATGTGTCAAACATAGATATGCCTAACATTCTGGAGTATCTGGCGAACTTCTTCATTCAGGCCTGTCCTACTCCTCCATCAAGATACATGCATCAGCTATTTCAGCAGAATACAGCTTTGATCCTCCTGTTTTTCGCACCCTTTGCTCAGGCAGTTCCTCAGAGGAATCAAGAATGTAAAACCTCCCAGGAAACCACCATTACCAGCTTGGGACTTAAACTTTGTGCTAGAAAAGTTGACACTAGCACCCTTTGAACCAGCAGCAACAGCAGACCTACAACACCTGTCATGGAAAACTGCTTTCCTACTGGCAATTACTTCAGCAAGGAGGGTTTCAGAACTACAGGCCTTAATGGCAGTGCAACCCTTCCTAATCTTCCACCAAGATAGTGTCCTTGAGGACTAATCCTACATTTATGCCTAAGGTGGTATCCAGAGTATCTTTAAACCAGGCAATCCACCTACCTTCCTTCTTTCCCAACCCACAAAACAGAGGGAAAGAATACTGCATACCTTGGATGTACATAGACAGCTACGCTACTACTTGGACAGAACAAAAATAGCAGAAAGACTGACCAACTTTTGTAGCCTATGCAACAGGAAAGGAAGGAAAAGCTATTTCCAAACAGACAATCTCCAAATGGATAGGAAATTGCATACGATACTGTTACTCCTTCCATGGAAAATCAATTCCACAGAACATAAGACCTCATTCTACAAGGGCAACAGCCACTACCACAGCCTTCTTACGAGGAGTGGCAACCAAAGACATTATTGAGGCGGCTACTTGGACCTCCGTGCATACATTTGCCAAGCATTATAATTTGCCTCTTTATTCCAGATCCCGAGCAGGGTTTGCCACTGCTGTACTGCAAGGGATCTTAAACACACCATAATCTACCTTTATCCTCCTCCCTAGTTGGCTATGGTATTCTACCCACTTGTTATGACTGCAGATGCATCCATGAAGGACATAGTACAGTTTTGTACCTACCATAAATGTAGATGTCCGAACTGGATAGCATCTGCAGTCAGGATTACCCTCCCTCCTTCCCTCTGTGGTACTCCTAGGGTGTTTACCCTCCTAATAGCTAGCTGTTGGGGGAGTCTTTATGGTGTATTTGTTTGTATATATGTACATATATGCTTATTGTTGTGTTTACCTCTATCTATTTGGAAACATTGGCATCTATCCAAATTTTACCCTGCAAGAGGGCTACTGGCATCTGGGGCAAGAAACACTGAGGAAAATGGCGTCGGCTGATGCTTTTATACCCGAAGACCAGCAGAGATGACGTCGGGTGGAGTGCGACATCAGCCGAAGCCGGACCCGGACTTTGGAATCCGGCCGACTGCAGGGCTGCCTGACGACAGGACAACCCACTTGTTATGACTGCAGATGCTATCCAGTTCGGACATCTACATTTATGGTAGGTACAAAACTGTACTTTCCTCCTAAAATTTGTGGTTTTCTGCCAAATCAGTGAAAACTGAATTCATTAAATAATGACAGACATTTGAGTTTCAGACTTCATATCTTTCAGAAAATACATGGTAACACAAAACATTTTATTTTAGAAACTTTCTAAGTTTATAAGAGCAATATTTAAAAGTTGTTCCTATTTTTCTGCATTTTTGATCCCCACCCACTATTTTGGCTTTGTACAGATTTCTTTGAGCTAAGAGGTTAAGAAGTATGAGTTTCAGATAGCTGTGATTTGGTGATTGGCTTGGGGGGGGGGGGGCACATGCCATGACAGTGGTAGACAAACTTAACTGTGGTAGGTGGGGTGGACTTGCTCTTACTGAGCACATAGCATGATACCAGGTAGAAAAATGAATTGGTAATGAGTAGTGTAATGATAGCTGACTGATGGTGGACCACAAAACAGACTTCCTTTGGCAGTACCAGAGTAGCAGATCAAGTAGTAAAATTCCACATGATATAAGCCAAAAAATAAAACCGGCAGATGGCTACTCTAGTGACTATGCAGTACGCCTCTAAAGGAGGAAAAGTCTGGAATTTTTGGGAAATTTATGTCTGACAGGGCATTCCAGACTGGTGGGATAGTTTTAGAAGAGGCTCTTGCAGGTACTTTGGATGATGAGAAAGTGACAATACCTTATCTCTCATTGATCTCAGATAATATGCCAGGGCTGATCAGCCTTAAAGAGAGTAAGGTACATATACACTACTGCCTCAGTTAATAATCAGCACCTTCGACACACAGTCATGTTTTTCCTTGACCAGCTGTAGAGCAGAGTTGCAATCATGGTCTGTGCAGGATTGTACCTACCATGGTTCCAGTGCTGTGATTTCCATGGTTATCTACAGTAACTGAAACTTGGCCAAGATTGTACAACCATGCACATGCACTATTTTCCATGAAGGGTTAATGATATCTCTGCAGTACCATTCCACTTCTCCGACTTCATAGAAACACACTATTAACCAGACAAGTGTGGCACACCAAGAATGCAATTAGTGTTTCTGCTTAAAATAAGCCATTTCTTAAATATTTCTTTAACATCAAAAGCTTTTAGCAGTCCCTCTTCCAAAGGCAGATGTCAACAGTTCAGATGTCACCAGGGCTGCATACTTACTATTATAATGATAAGTAAACCACCAGCCTCAGAGTTTTGGAATTAAATTAATAAAACTCTCAATAAGCGGAAATTAAGTAATATACTTCATAAAGTTAAATTTGTAAAATAAAATTAAAAATACAAGCAGCTGATCACTCGTACAATGAAATACAAAATAAATGGGCTTTGACAGGTGGCATCTAGAAGAATAGCAGCTTATTTGTTTTCCTTGCTTAAAGAGTCCCATGTTTTGTATTTCCTTGATGATTTTAAAACTAAATGTAAATGTTTCTGTTTCCACAACCACTTAACTCGGGGAGTGGGTTTGGTTAGAATCCAAATAAGGTTATGCATTATTTGACCTGGGGTAACATTGTAAAGAATACTGAGTTTTAGGCATTGCAAGTAGGTACACATTTGAAAACTCAGTTTCACTATTTAAGATCTGTGCTGCATGTCCTATGAGAGTAATTTCATGTTTTTGTACAGTTTACATATTTTACATTCTGTACATTTTATAGGTTGAAAGATTTACTGAAAGTAACATTTTTTTAAAAAAAAATAGCGTAATACATCCATGTTAAGTTGTCAATCTCGCCTTCATTCTTGCTTGATGGGTTCGGAGCCGATCCTCGGCTCCGACTTGGCACTTTGCTAAGCTCGAGAGTCACTTTTACCAGCTCGAGGCAGCCCCATATCCCATGATGCAAGGCGGTAAGTACCCAGATCTCGTTTGCCGCTTCGCTGATGAGGTCTTCCTTTTGCCAGCTCCTGGTAAGTGTTTAGATTTAAACTTCTAGTTGCCCCAAAATTCAGTAATAACCACTTTTCTATAGAATCCTTTCCTTTTTACTTAATTGTAAGCCCTTTTCTGACTAACTTTATATTTCCTCCCCCTTCTTTTTAGTCAGGCCTTTATTCCCTCCCATCCCCCCCCCCCTGTCAGGGTGTGTGTGTGTGAGAGGTTAATTATTGTTTATTCTTTAATCTTTAGTTGTCTGATTGGGACTGTGTGTGTGTGTACTGTTTGTGTACAACCATGTCCAAAGAGCAAAGGGTCTCAGGCTTCAAGAAGTGTGACTCGTGCTGTCAGAAGATGTCTCTGACAGACGGTCACACTTCTTGCTTATACTGCCTGGGACCTCTCCACCTGCAGGACTCCTGTGCAAATGTTCTTCGTCCCCCATTGCTGCAGTCCTTACTATTGGGTGTAGTCCGCTGTCCAGTCGGCCCGAATACCAGAGTATATGGCTGACGTCGGTCAGGGCGCATTAGACTGACGTCAGTACGTCAGGGTACTAATGCGCATGACCGACGTCATATCCTCAGTCTTTTTTGCCGCATGGTCCGATGCAGAAGCAGTTTTGCGAGTGCAGGTTGGCGTTCTGAAATATTTCCGAAACCGGAGTTTCAGACCGAAGCAGAGTTGGCTAAGTACCCGTTGGGAACATTTTGTTTTTCTTGCCTCAGTATTTTACGGATGTCAGAAAAAGTGAATAACTGTATTTCTTGTGGGAAACAGATACCTCATAGGGATTACCATACCTTGTGTATACCTTGTTTAGGGCCTGAGCACGACGTTGTTGGTTGCCGCTCTTGTGCTAGGTTTAACAAACGCACTATTAAGAGGAGGTTAGACTGTGCCAGGTTAGTGTTTGGGAAGCGTTGCAATTATAAAATGCCGTCGGATGCTCCGGCGCCGCTTCGTCAAGAAGCGCAAGGACAAAACAGCGAAGCCTAGGGTTGATGAACCGGCAGTCCCGGACGTCGGTTCTTTAGAAACTCTGTGGAGCCAGAGGTTTTGCCAGGAGTTTCCATGGAGTCTCAGGCAGAAACTTTACTGTTACAGGATGTGCCTTCTCAGGAGGTAGGCCAGGCTGAGGGGCTTCTCAGGTAACTGTTCTTCCTTCTCTTCCCAAGGTAGTTAGAGCCTCTCCTTCTGTTGCCAAAACTTCTTTGAGAGGTAGGCCAAGTTCAGCTTCAGTGGGGGCTTCTCCTAGCATTTCGGGTTCTGTTCCTAAGAAGCATATGCTTAAAATGGCAGAAGATTTGATTACTATGATTAGAGGTTCTATGCCCCCTCCTGATAAGAGGCCTAGGGTGGAACCGGAGTTTGATAGTTTTGAACAGTGTTCAGAGGCTTCTGAGTCTTCTGCGGAAGATTTGCAGGAGTATCCTCCTTATTCTGATTCTGATGTGGATGATTCCACTCCTACAGCTTCTCCTCCTGAGGATTTTTCATTTTCAGAGACTCTGCATTCCATGAGGGAGCACTTTAAATGGGAAGGCCAGGATTACTCTGATTCCAGGAAAAGGCTTAGGGAATTCTTGTTTTTACCCCAGCATAGGCCCTTAGCTATACCTCCTGTGTTGAATGTGGTGGAGGATGTTTTTGCAGAGGCTTCCTGAACCCTGACTCTTTGCCTCCTGCTCCTGTTAAACCTGACAGGTATTATAGGGTGCCAAGCTCATAAGTATTTGTTTAAGAGTCCTAGGGCGGATCCAGAAACTGTTTCTCAGGGGCCTAAAGGTGTTAAGGCCTCTGTGGTTAAAAATCCTGTTCCCACTGATAAAGAGGCAAGGGCTTTGGATAGGTGGGGAAAGAAAGTATATACTTCTTCCACTCTAGCCATGAGAGCGTTGAATTGTCAGTTTCACATGCTAAAATATCAAAATTATCTCCTTTCTCAATTGAAATCTAAGGTGGATGCTTTGGCGGAAGGTATTGAGTGTAAAGAGTTGCTGGATTTGGTTCATGTGTCTGAACAAGTGGGTAAGCATTCTTTGCAATGTGGTTTTGATGCTGTACAGGCCTCCTCGAGGGTGGCTGCCACTAGTTCTGTTCTTCGCAGGCATGCCTGGTTGAGGGATCAGAATTTAGCTGAGCATGTTAAGACAAGGATTTTGGATGCTCCTTTACAGTCTGATGTGTTGTTTGGTTCGCCTGTGGAAGCAGTTTTAAAGAAAATGGAGGACAAAGCTAAGTCTATGCAAACTGTTAAAGATTTTTTGCAGGTGCAGCCACCGAAGTTTAGTAGAAATTGGCCTGCTAAGGGGTGGACATATCCTGCTTATGATTCCCAGTCTAGGGGTAGGTCTAGACGTGGTAGGGGCAGGGCTCAAGGTTCTTTTAGGCCTAGAACAGGGAGTTCACCTGCTCAGACTTCTGGTGAGGGCAGGGGTCAGTCCTTTCTTAAACAGACCCAATGACCTGCCTTTTCAGCTGCCAGTCGATTCTCGTCTGGCAGCTCCTTTGGGAGGAAGACTGTCTCTTTTCAAAGAAAATTGGGATTTAATTACTCAAGACAGATGGGTGTTGGATATCATTCACCACGGTTACAGGTTTTATTTCCACACAATGCCCCCTTTCAAAGGCATGCCAGACGTTCCTCCTCCACAAAGAAAAGAGGCTCACAAGCAAGTTTCTCAGTTACTCCAGATGGGGGCCATTCAGCCAGTCCCTGTATCAGAAAGGGGCCTAGGATTTTATTCTCGCCTGTTCCTAGTACCAAAGAAGGGGAACACGTGGAGACCAATTTTGGATTTATCTATCCTCAACACTTATCTGGACATTCCCAAGTTCAAGATGTTGACGTTACAACAGCTTTTACCTCTGCTGGGCAAAGATCACTGGATGGTAACTTTAGATCTCAAGGAAGCTTACCTTCATGTGCCTATAAGGCTAAGTTGCAGGAAGTATCTGCGGTTTCGAGCTGGAAATTCTCATTATCAGTTCTCTGCATTGCCCTTTGGCTTATCTACTGCGCCCAGAGTATTCACAAAGGTTCTGGCTCCAGTGATAGCTTACTTCAGGCTATAAGGAATTCAAATCTATCCTTACTTGGACGACTGCCTGATTCTGGCTCAAGAAAAGGAAGACCTTCTACAGCATCTGGAATATGTTATAGCAGTGCTAAGATGCCTAGGGTATTCTGTGAACGAAATAAAGTCCAGTCTAGTACCCTCTCAAGACATGTGCTTTCTGGGTGTGAGACTGAATACAGCAGCCCAGATGGCCTTTTTAACCCCGGACAAACAAAAGAGTCTATCACTTTACTTCCATCAACTATCTCATCAGTCCGTGCTGACTGCAAGGACAGTCCTTCAAGCATTAGGGTTCATGGCATCTTGTATTCTGGTGCTTCCCAATGCCAAACTGCATATGAGGAAGCTACAATGGTATCTCAAAATGTATGGACACAGCACTGCCAGGATTTGGACACTGTCATTCAAATAATACCTTGCCTTCAAAAGAATTTTTGTGGTGGGCTCAGGAATGTCACCTAAACAAGGGACTCTCTGTGACCCGGCCAGAGGCGAGTCAGATTTTAACGACAGATGCCTCGGACATTGCTTGGGGAGCTCATCTAAATGGAAAGTGGATACAAGACAAGTGGCCTGCCAGACTACAGCATCTACATATCAACATGAAGGAGATGTTAGCAGTCCAGTTTGCATTAATGGCTTTCAAGGAGTTACTTCTTCCAGGGCAGGTGTTGATTCTAACAGACAACACAACTGTCATGTGGTACATCAACAAGCAAGGGGAACACATTCTTATCCTCTATGCAGGCAAGCAATGATTTTATGGGAGACTGCGCTAAGCTTGCAACTAACTCTTCAGGCAAGGTTTCTGCCAGGAGCACAGAACTCCTTAGCAGATGTGTTAAGCAGGCAAATCATGGATCCCCACGAGTGGAAACTGGATCTTCATGTATTTCAGAAATTGACAGTGTCATGGGAACTCCAGACATAGATCTGTTCGCTTCTCCACTAAACCACCAGCTGCCAAAGTATTGCACAAAGGGGTTTCATCACACAGCTTGGAAAGTGGATGCTCTGTCTTTCAGTTGGAAAAACCTTCATGTGTATGCCTTTCCACCTCTGCCTCTTCTTCCAAAGGTACTATTAAAGGTCAGACAAGACAGGCCAAGGATGATTTTGATAGCTCCAGATTGGCCTCGCAACACTGGTACCCACTACTACGGAGTCTGGTAAAGAAGCCTCCATGGCCTTTACCTCTGATTCCTCATCTGTTATCTCAGAAGGACGGTCATCTGCTCAATGTCAAGCTTCACTCTCTTCATCTAACAGCCTGGCATATTCTGTGTTGAAACACAACAGGTCTCAACTTCCTCAACAAGTTTTAAATGTGATTATGGAAGCTAGAAGACCTAGTACAAGGAAAGTGTACGCAGAAAAATGGAAGAGATTTTTATTTTGGAGTACAGCGAAGAATTTGGAGATTTCTGAGCCTAATTTGAGTGTGGCTCTTCAATATCTTACTGAGTTATTGGACAAAGGTTTGTCCTTCTCTTCCATTAAGATTCATGCTGCAGCAATTTCAGCTCACTATGATTGTGACCCACCTTTGTTTTCGCATCCTTTGTTCAAGCAGTTTCTTAGAGGGGCAAAGAATATAAGACCTCCACGTAGAGCTCCTACTCCTGCTTGGGATCTCAATTTTGTGTTGGAAAAACTTACTCTACAACCTTTTGAGCCTGCGGCTACTGCTGAATTGAAATACTTGTCATGGAAGACTGCTTTTCTGTTGGCTATTACTTCTGCAAGAAGGGTGTCTGAGTTGCAGGCCCTTATGGCAGTAGAGCCCTTTTGATTTTCCATAAGGATAGGGTATCATTACGTACTAATCCTTCCTTTATGCCTAAGGTGGTTTCTAGTGTGGCTTTAAACCAAACTATTCATTTGCCTACTTTTTATGCAGACCCCAAAATAAAGGGGAAAAGATTTTGCACACTTTAGATGTACACAGGCAATTGCGTTATTATTTAAGCAGGACTAAGGATTTTAGGCAGTCTCAGCAGTTGTTTGTTTCTTTTGCTTTGAGTTCGCAGGGCAAGCCTGTGTCAAAACAAACTATTTCTAGGTGGATTGGCTCTTGCATTGCATTTTGTTATTCCCATCATGGCAAGGAGATTCCAGCTGGGATTAGGCCTCATTCCACTAGGGCTACTGCCACTTCAACAGCATTTCTAAGGGGGGTGGCAACTAAGGATATTTTGGAAGCAGCTACTTGGAGTTCAGTGCATACTTTCTCTAAGCATTATCACCTTCCTATCTACTCTAAGTCTAGGGCTGGTTTTGCCACAGCTGTTTTGCAAGGCATGTTGTCTGCTCCTGCTTCTTTATGATTTGCCAGCCTCCCTTACCTCTGCTTTGGGATTCTACCCAATAGTAAGGACTGCAGCAATGGGGGACGAAGAACATAGTACAGTTTTGTACCTACCATAAATGTAGATGTTCGAGGATCCCCATTGCTGCAGTCCAATTTACTCTCCCTCCTTCCCCTCTATGTTTAGGGGTGGTTGTGTAGGTGAGGTTACATGCTGATATTCTTGTATATATTGTACATATTTTTGGTGCAGGTATTTTGGGCCTTGTCTTTTTAGGGTCTTCTGACATCTGGGGCAAGAAAAGACTGAGGATATGACGTCGGTCATGCGCATTAGTACCCTGACGTACTGACGTCAGTCTAATGCGCCCTGACCGACGTCAGCCATATACTCTGGTATTCGGGCCGACTGGACAGCGGACTACACCCAATAGTAAGGACTGCAGCAATGGGGATCCTCGAACATCTACATTTATGGTAGGTACAAAACTGTACTTTTGTCACTCCTTTAGCCAGAGAGTCCTGCAGGAGAGGAGAAATAAGTTGATTTTAAGGGGTCTCCTTAAACCGGAGGGCTCTCCGGCCATATCGGCTCCGAGCAAGACTTCTAAGTCTACCAAGGCCCAGGCTTCTGTTTCTAAGCCTGCGGCCTCGGCTCCGACTCCTTTGGAGTCGAAATCGGCTCCGGCTGGAGCCGATCCTATCTTGCCAAAATCCTCGGCACCGATGGCTATCGGTGCCGATACTGTAATGGTCACCTTGGTGTCTGCTCCGACTGGCTCCGACCACCATGTGACTCAGGCTTCGGTGTCGGCGCCGACCGGCTCCGACACCATTACTTCTATGTCTGTATCGGCTCCGGCTGGAGCCGATGCATCGAAACTTTCATTCGGGCGAAAGTTATCGGCTCCGTCTGGATCTGTGGGTTCTTCGGCTCCGATGGTCCCTTCGAGGAAGAGGTCCAGGTCCCCTTCCTTGGAACCGATACTGTCGGCTCCGGCCTCACCTCTTCTTTCGGAGCGGAGCCATCAGAGCCGATCATCGAAGTTGTCCAGGTTATCAGACCATGATTTAGAGAGGGTGGTAAGTAGATTGTTAAAATCGCAGGCACTGGCCCAGATGCTGCATAGTCCGTCTCAACAGACGACTATTAGTCCACACCCTCTTCAAGTTCCTCCTTCGACTCTGCCTCAGAGTTTGGAGCTGGAGTCTACAGGAATAGTTACGGCTATGGCTGAAGGACAGATCCTCCCCCCTTCTGCACCTTCAGCATCTACTCTTCTCTCCTCCTCGAGACCTTCCTTGGAGGGATTCGGTGGCCGGGCTTCCCTGGTCTCCTCCGAGGGGGTGAGTGGCATCGGACCCTTGTCCGACCCCGCTCTTCCCCTTGGAGCCTCGGCCTTGGTGAGCTCTGCTCCGACATCTGCCTCGGAGCCTTCCCTTTCGGTGGGCCCGGGAGTCCCTGTTTCTTCGGAACGGGTTCTCTCGGATCTTCCAGGGAGGGGAGCCTTTGAGGTGATGAAGAGTGTGCTGTCCACTGGGCTCAGTCAGCAGTCTATTCCCTTAGCTCCTCCCTCTACGGTGCCTGTCGATATCTCTTCCCACTCTCTTGCTCCCGGACCGAGAGATCCACCGCCTCAGGTTTCCCCACTGGGAAGAACCCCCTCTTCCGAGGATTCTCTTGACCCGTCAGGAGATCCTCCTCGCAAGAGGACTTGTAAGAGGAAGCACCTGGACTCCCCTGAGTCTACCACCTCAGATACCGACTTAGATGAGTCGGAGGGGTCCCCAAGATCTCCCCCTCTGAGGATGTGTCCTTTTCAGACATCCTAGAACTCCTAAAACAGAGGGGAAACTGGCCCTCCATCAATCCCTCTGAGGATGAGTCGGTATACCTAGAGGCGTTTAGATCTCACCCTCCACCTCCTGGGTGTCTCCTCCTTTCGACCCCCTGATGGAGGTTATCGCTCGGAAGGCTTGGGCTGCTCCTGATTCTGTAGAGCCAGTTCCTAGGAGGCCGTCTAAATTTATTACAGCCCCTTCTGAAAAACAATTCCTTACAAAAGGTGTCCCTGTTGATGCCATGGTGGTGGCGGCCGCCACTAAGAAGGAACTTGCAGATCCTTCTGTACCAGTCCATCCTCCTAACAAGGATTCTAGGACCATGGACAGGTATGGTAAGCGGATGTTTTCCTCAGCGACCTTTGCTGTGCGTTCGCTGAATTATTTATGTCACTTCACCAGACTCCAAAGGGACATCCTAAAAGAACTAGGTGAAGTAGTACAGGATCCTACAGCTCCAGGGGCGCAGGACAAAATTGCTTCTCAGCTAGGAATCCTTAATTCTATAGCAAACTCCTCCATGCGGCTGATTTCGTATGCAGCAGATGGAGCGAGTAGAGCCGCAGGTACAGGAGTGGCTCTTAGACGTCAATCCTGGATGCGGCTCTGTAATTTTGCAGATCCCTTTAAGGCGTCCTTCACAAACTCTCCCTTTGATGGGTCAGCATTGTTTGGCCCTCAAGTGAAGGATACATTGACCAGGTGTGAGCAGGACGGCAAGACTCTTTCTGCCGTAGGGGTCCGTTTTTCTACCCCATCTAGACCTTACCCCAAAGGTCAGAAGGGCGGAAAAATGTGGTTCCGTAAATCCCAAGGAATCACACCGGATACACGTGGTCAGTTTACCCCTAGAGGCAGAGGGGGTAATAATAACAGACGCCGCCCTAGAGGCAGAGGGGGTCCTCAAAACCAGGGAAGCAGAGAGCCTCTCTCTGACAAGCCCTTCCAGCATCCCTGAGGTGTTGCCCAACTGTCCATCCTTGGAGGCAGTCGGGGGAAGACTATCGCTGTACCCACAAGCCTGGCGTTCCCTCACACAAGACAGATGGGTACAGTCGATTATATCCGAGGGTTACAAAATTCCTTTCGAGGAAAGTCCCTTCACTCACAAAAATTCCCTTCCAGATGTGCCACCCGGTCTAAGGGAAATCGCAAAATTAGAAGTATCAAAGCTTCTTCACAAAAGGGCCATTCAGCCAATTACAGACCATTCAGAGCCTGGAATCTACTCAAGGTTCTTTTTGGTCCCCAAAAAGACGGGAGATTGGAGACCAATATTGGACCTCAGCAGACTCAACAAGTCTGTGAAAAAGACGAGATTTCGAATGGTCACACTTCAATCAGTTTTGCCCTTCCTGGGCAAAGACAACTGGATGTGCTCAGTAGACCTTCAGGATGCGTACTATCACATAAAAATTCACAGACGCTCCAGAAGGTTTCTCCGCTTTCAGCTGGGGTCCAGTCATTTTCAATTCAGAGCCCTGCCCTTTGGTCTCACTACAGCCCCCAGAGTGTTCACCAAATGTATGGCAGTGGTCACGGCTCACCTGAGGCGTCAAGGATTCCAGGTGTTTCCGTATCTCGACGACTGGCTCCTTTCAGCCACCACCAGGCATCAACTTCTCCAAGCCAGGGATTACACCCTAAATCTCTGCACGCAGTTAGGAATTTCAATAAACTACGAAAAATCCTCCTTGTTGCCCTGCCAGTCTATTACTTTTATAGGTGCAAAATTAGACACTGTTTGGATGTCAGCAACCCCCACAGAACAAAGAATCTCAGATATCCAAACTCACGTGCGGATCATCCTTGCCAGCAAAAAGGTGCAAGCCAGACTGGTCCTGAAAGTGTTGGGCCTCATGGCAGCGGCCATTACCCTTCTTCCCTTGGCCCGTTTCTACATGCGCCTTCTTCAATGGATGTTATTCACCCAGTGGTCTTACCAACAACTTCCCATGCGTCACCAAATCCTGGTGGATTTCTTCTCCCCAGATTCATCAGGGCAGACCCTTTGTATTCCCGGCCCCGGCAGCCACAGTCACTACGGATGCCTCCCTGATCGGGTGGGGGGGTCATTATCAGGGCAGGATGGTTCATGGGACGTGGCAACCGTTCGAATACCACCTGCACATAAATGTCCTAGAGATGAGAGCAGTGCTTTTAACGTTGCAAGCCCTCAACGACTTTCTTCCCTTGGGGACAATTGCAGTTCACACGGACAACATGTCTGTAGTATGGTATATCAACAAACAGGGCGGAACCAAGTCCTACCCCTTGTGTCGAGAAGCTCTCAGACTTTGGTAATGGGCGATCTCCTCTCATCAGTTTCTGGTAGCAACGCATATCCCTGGGAAAACCAACATTGTAGCGGACAGATTGAGCAGAGCTATTCTCATGCCTCACGAGTGGTCTCTCAAACAATCTATAGTGGAAGAGATTTTTCTAGAATGGGGCCGCCCATGTTGCGATCTTTTTGCTACTCCCCAAAACATCAAATGCCCAGACTTCTTCTCTCTCTTCCCACTACCAGGCCATCCCCCCAGAGGCGCTCTTACCCAGGATTGGCCCCAGGGACTTCTTTATGCCTTTCCTCCCTTTCCTTTGATTCCACAAGTCCTCCAGAAAGCCACTGTTTTGAGAGCCAAAATGATTCTCATTGCCCCCTATTGGCCTCGACAGATTTGGTTTCTGTTCCTCCATCGTCATCTATTGGTGCAGCCGTGGCATCTGGACCCAGTGCCAGATCTTCTGATCCACCAATCGGGTCACCTGCATCGGTCTATTCTTTCTCTCAACCTCACAGCTTGGTTGCTCCACTTCCTTCCTTAGCCAGGCTTCCTATGATCTCTAACCCTGTTAGGGATATCATAGTGGCTTCCCTTAAATCCTCTACTAGAAGGATTTACTCCAGCAAGTGGAAACGCTTCTCTTTTTGGGCTAAATCAAAGAATATAGATCCCTTTACTGCCCCTGTTCATGCAGTTTTGGATTTTTAGTGGAAATCTTTCACTCGGGCTCTTCATCTTCCACGGTCAAAGTTCAGTTGGCTGCTATCTCGAACTTTCATGTCGGGTTTGCAGATCACAACATTATGTCCCACAAGCTTTGTAGAGCTTTTCTAAAAGGGATTTTTCTCCTTAAACCTCCCGTTAGGAGTCCTCCCCCTCAATGGGACCTAAATTTACTGCTGACATCCTTAATTCTTCCTCCCTTCGAGCCAGCTGTTTCATGTTCACTGAAGTTTCTTTCATGGAAAACACTCTTCCTTGTTGCTATTACCTCGGCCAGGAGAGTGTCAGAACTTCATGCTCTTTCTGTTCGTCCCCCTTATTTGGTCTTCCACAAGGACAGGGTATCCTTGAGAACTAATCCATCCTTTTTGCCTAAGGTGGCTTCGAAAACTAATTTGAATCAATCTATTGATCTCCCTGTATTTTTCCCTAATTACTCCAACAGATCGGAACAAAAATTACATTATCTTGATGTTCACCGCCAACTCAGATATTATTTGGACAGAACAAAACAATTCAGGAAATCCGATCAGCTCTTCCTTTCCTATGCTAAAAATAAGAAAGGCCTTCCTGTTTCCAAAGTGACCTTGTCTAGATGGCTTTCTTCCACCATCTGCGAAATCTATCAACTCAGGGGCAAACAGCTGTGCTCAAAGCCAAAAGCGCATTCCATCAGAAGTCTAGCCACTTCCACAGCCTTTCAGGCTAGACTCCCTTTAGACACTATTTGTGCAGCAGCTACTTGGGCCACTCCTCATACCTTTGTTTCTCATTACAAATTGGATTTGGCCTCCAGGGACAGAGCCAGTTTTGGTTCTACGGTTCTCAAGAGTCTGTTCCATTGAGCCACCCAGGATAGAGGTGCTAGGGACGCGGTCCCATCAAGCAAGAATGAAGGCGAGATTGACAACTTTGAGAAGTTATG
Source organism: Protopterus annectens (assembly GCF_019279795.1). NCBI lineage: Eukaryota > Metazoa > Chordata > Ceratodontiformes > Protopteridae > Protopterus > Protopterus annectens. The sequence continues at coordinate 527,299,523 of NC_056726.1, read as the reverse complement.
TACCTACCATAACGTTCCATGTTAGTTGTCTTCTCTCGCCTTCTTTCTTGCGACCCTCCCTCCTACCCCCTTGCCTGGACAGACCTTGATTTTCCTTGTTTGGGAGATTGCTTCCTTAGGCTCCAGTTAGTTACCTGGTTCCCATTACAGCCCTTCTCTTAGGCTTTCTTTCCTCAGTGGAAAGTTTTTTGTGCAAGGGTTTTTCCCTATAGGTACAAACGAGATCTGGGTACTTACCACCTTGCATCATGGGATATGGGGCTGCCTCGAGCTGGTAAAAGTGACTCTCGAGCTTAGCAAAGTGCCGAGTCGGAGCCGAGGATCGGCTCCGAACCCATCAAGCAAGAAAGAAGGCGAGAGAAGACAACTAACATGGAACGTTATGGTAGGTACATAACTTCTCACTTCTGTATGTTTTTGCAAGTTTATCCTAGGCTGTGACAGGGGTGAAGGTCAGTTTATTAATCAAGAGTGAACAACTCTGAGTAAGTGAGGTTATGCAGAAGGCAGACAAATATAATAGATATGTAGATATGTTAGTTGTAGATTTGATAAATAGACATATATAGAGATGCACACTGTGTATGTATATATATATATATATATATGTATGTATATATATATATATATATATATATATGTATATATATATATATATATATATATATATATATATATATACATATATATATATATATATATATATATGTATATATATATATGTATATATATACATATATATATATATATATATATAAAATCTACATGCTATATATGTATACACACACACACACACACACACACACACACACACATACATACATATAACAACAGATAAAGTAAATGTATTGTATGTACATATATAGATTAGTAAATAACTATGCAAAGACAAATCTAATGATCTGAAGTAGTTAACTTCATTTATCTGCAACCTGTGGGTAATCGGATCCGAGCCGGCAACATTATTTCAAGCATCTGCTCCAAGCTCCTCCCCTTAACCATAATCCCTCACATCTCCTATCTTCCCTCAGATCTCATTTGCCGCTTCATGCGTGTACGCATCGTGGTCTCTATAGCTCCAAGTTGGGTATAGTAAGTGGTACTTTTTGGCATATGTTTGTGTGTGAGTGTAGTTGTTTGTGGTCAACCCTTTCCTCCCCTTCGTCGTCGTCGTTTTTTTAAAAAGTAGTTTAGAAAGTCTGTTGTTTCTGAGGTAGTGTAGGCCTTGTGTGTGTGCGTTTGTTATTTTAGTTTTGGTTGAGTGGTGTGTGATGATGGCTGACCATCCAAAACCAACATTTAAAAAATGCACAGTGTGTGGCCACAAGCTTTTACCAGCTGATGGCCACACTCTGTGTGTTATTTGCCTGGCCATTCCCAACCTTAGTCTGCCATGTAGTGTGTGTGCAGGGTTCAACCCCAGGGCGTTGAAAGAGAGGAAGGCGAAACTGGTAGCTAAGGGCCTGCTACCAGTTTCTGCTTTAGATAAGATGACCTCAACATCGGCTCCATTAGCCGACCAACCCCCCCCCCCCCCCCAGGCTGGGACTCAACCTCCCTCTAAGCCTGCTGAGATGGGGGACAAAAACAAAGGATAGAAATAAGAGAGAGAAAGAGAAAAGGGCGGAAAGGCACTGCAAACGATCGTCTGAGTGGGAGCCTTTTCCCAGTCCACCTTCAAAAATTGTCAGGACCACTTCTCCTCGGCTCTATTCCCTGAGGTTCTCCCCGGAGCTGACGGAGCCTTCAGACCAGAGGCTTTCTTCAAGGTTGCCTCACAGACCAGCCAGATCCAAGTCTGTTGCCTACTCACGGTCGACTCAGTCTGTCAGAGCTTGACATGGACAGGATGATGCTGAGATTCATTTGGACCCAAATCCAAATGGAAATCTACCTTTATGCCCTTCTTTCATCCAAATTCTCCTTTTCCGATCTGACCTGTGGTTTCGGGGTTTATGGATCCGAGGATCCTCGGAACTGGGGGTTCGGCGCCAATGGTTCCTCCAACCTCAGCGTCGGCGATTTACCTTGAGTTCCTCTGATCAAACTTGTTCGGATCCGTGCAACTCTCGGGGTGGAGAACAGGGAACCGGATCCGAGGGAATAGAGATGTCTTTGGCTCTGACTTTGTCGGATCCGAGCTATTCCTTTGGAACCCTGGCTACCGTGGCCTCGGCCCCAATCCTCATGATGGAGTCGGGGAGGACTTCTTCCTTGTTGGTTGCCAAGGAGGTGCGCTCTCCTTCGGCCTTCGACGTGGTGGAGAGGGGTTTCTCCCAGGGATTGAGACCCCAGCCCATTCCCTCGGACTCCGCCCAGGCTGCCGTGGATTTGGCCATGACTCCCATCAGCTTGTCCCAGGGACAGCCCATGCTAGAGGACCCCCAGGTGGATCCTGTCGTAGAACCCCCCCCCGTGACTTACGAGCCCTCTTCAGAGAGTCCCACTGAGGAGGCTCCTTGTAAGCATCCATGTAAGAGGAGGCACATGGACTCCCCTGAGTTCCTCACAGAAGATACTGATTTGGATGAAGGTGAGGGTTCCTCCAGGTCACCTCCCGAGGATATCTCCTTTGGAGACATCATGGAAATCGTCCGCCAGGGGGGAGGTTGGTCAGCTGCAAAACCCTCTGTGGACGAGTCAGTATTTATGGAGGCCTTTGGCACGGGCCTATCTACATCCTGGGTGCCCCCTCCTGTAGACCCATTAGTGGATCTCATTACCACGCGGGCATGGAAGGAGCCTGACACCATAGAGCCAATACACAAATGCCCAGACCAGGATCCTTTCTCCTCCCACAGACTGACAAGCCTGGTACAAGGGATCCCCTGTGGATGCTATGGTGGTTGCAACTGCCACTGAGAGAGAACTGGCTCAGGAAAGTTCTTCGATCCACCCTCCAGACAAGGAGTCTAGGGTGGTGGATCAGTTTGGGAAGCGAGTCTTTTCTTCAGAGATGTTTTCCATACGAGCGCTGAATTATTTGGCACACGTCATTCGACTCCAGCCAGACCTAGTCACGGAACTCGCTGTGTAGCCCCCAGAGTCTTTGTCGCCAGAGGACAAGCTACTGTTCTCAGCGAAAATGTCGACTCTGAAATCTGTTTCGAACATGTCCATGCATCTTCTTTCTCATGCGATGGAAGGAGCAGCTAGGGCGGCAGGGACCGGCATAGCTATGAGGTGGCACGCTTAGCTCAGACTCTGTCAATTCGCGGACTCCTTCAAGGCGTCATTCACAAATGCCCCTTTGACGATTCCTCCCTCTTCGCATCTCTTTCCAACACAAAGTGCAGCGAGTTCTTCGCTCTGATCCCCTCACCAGGGGACTCCCCCAGAGATGCTCTAGTCCATGCTTGGCCTCCCAGGTTACTGTATGCCTATCCCCCGCTACCTCTCATCCCGAAGTTTCTTCAGAAAGCTTACCGACTGGGGTGCAAAGTGATCCTCATTGCCCCGTTCTGGCCTCGTCAAGTGTAGTTCCCCTTCTTCTGGTCTCATGCTCTAACTCCTCCACGGATTCTGGATCCCTGCAGGATCTCATCTCTCACCCCTCAGGCATCAGTCTGCCTGATCTGGGCAGCCTCAAGCTGACGGTTTGGTTGCTCCAGTTCCTTTGATCGCTTGGACTTCCGGTCTGTCATCTTCAGTAAAGAATATTTTGATGCTATCCCACAAAGCTTGCACTAGGAAAGTTTATCGGAGCAAATGGAAACACTTCCCTATTTGGGCTTCTCAGAGAAACCTAGATCCATTTACAGCCTCGGTTCCTGCAGTGTTGGAGTTTTTGTCATATATTTTCCAACAAGGGGCTAGTTCCTCTACAGTGAAAGTACAACTGGCAGCCATATCAAGTTTTCATGTCAGCGAAAATCTAATGCTCTGGCCTCTTTGAGATTGTGCAAGGCTTTTCTGAAAGGTACATTTCTTTTGCGTCTCCCGGTTAAGGATTCTATCCCTCCTTGGGACCTTACCCTAGTTCTACAGGTGTTGGTGGCACCCTATTTGAACTAGCAGAGTCAGTAGATGTGAAATTCCTGTCCCGGAAGAAAGCTTTTCTAGTGGCCATTACCTCTGCTAGAAGAGTTTCTGAGATCCAAGCTTTGTCTGCCGTGCCCCCTTAATTGATCTTTCATAAAGACAGGGTTTTGCTTTGAATGAACCATTTATTATCGAAAGCTGCTTCTGAATCTAATATTAATCTGCCTGTGTTCTTTCCAAATTTCCAGAACAAGGGTGAATATAAGCTGCATTTGCTAGATGTTCATAGACAGCTTTGTTTCTATTTACACAAGACTAAACAATTCTGTAAGTCTGACCAATTATTCGTGTCTTTTTCCAGACCCTTTTTGGACAAGGCCATTTCCAAGGTCTCCTTGGCTAGATGGATTACACAATGTATACTGCAAGTCTATAGGGATAAAGGCCTGTCCCCTCCTGGTCTTATTAAAGCTCATTTTACCAGATCAGTGGCAACTTCTGCTGCCTTTTGGTGTAGGGTTTCTCTGGATGATATCTGTGCAGCAGCGACCTGGGCAAGGTCACATACATTTATTTCTCATTATAAGTTGGATTTCATCTCTAGAGGCAAAGCATCCTTTGGCTCTGCGGTGCTCAGGAATATCCTTCCATGAGGGCCTCCCAGGAGATTTGGTAGCTGGAGACTCTGTCCCACAGGTTGCAGATAAATTAAGTTAATTACTTCAGATAAAGAAGTTATGTACTTACCATAACGTTCCATCTGAGTAGTTGTACTTCATTTTCTGCAACCGACCTGCCCTCCTTCCCCCGAACCTGTTCTAGGTTAGGGTTGTTATTGAGTTGCTAATAGCTTGATTAGTGGCAAACTCGATGTGAGGGAAGGTAGGAGATGTGAGTGATTATGGGTAAGGAGAGGAGCTTGGAGCAGATGCTTGAAAAAATGTTGCCGGCTTGGATCCGATGCGTATCCAATTACCCACAGGTTGCAGAAAATTAAGTATAACTACTCCGATGGAACTTTATGTTAAGTACATAACTTCTTTTTTTTGATTAAGGTGAACAAAGGAACCAGAAATAAAACAAACTTGAGAAATACAAACCATAATGTAAACCAAAGGCAATGGTTTCTTGTAGTTAAGTGTTCCACTTGCTTCAGGTGAGAAGAATCTTGTAGCTTTGGATGCAATCTTTAGTTGTCTCAATAATCTTGGTATTATCTTTTTGTATGGAAAATTAAATGGTGAGTAAATCCATAGCTCTAATGATTTGATGCATGACTGGGGTAATGTCAGATACCAAAATAACATGGGAAAAGGTGCTAGTTCTGTTTTTTTTTTGGGGAGGGGGCAAAGTAAAATCTTGGTATGGGGATATACAACTCACAGCCTCCTGATAGTCCAGCATCAAAGGCAAGCGTGCTACCTGTTGAGCCACTCCCAGAGGTAACAATCATTATAAATAATTCCTCTTTTAATAAAATTGATGTTCTTCGTGTTTCACTGTTGCAGTCATTACATTTGGGGTAATCTGCTGGCAGGTTGTCCTCAGTCGTTCTGAATTCCAAAGTCTTTGGTCCTGTGTCGGTTGCTGTCTCCTCTTCCATGACGTCAGTTCATCAGGGGTATAAAACAAGCAGCCGATGCCATTTTCTTTAGTCTTTCTTGCCGTGCAGTGCCCGAAGCAGAAGCAGTTCGCAAGTGCCAGTCGGCCGACTCCTGAAATTTTCGAGTTTGAGTTTCAGAACCGAAGTCTTCACTAAAGCTAAGTACCCCGTTGGGGAAACTTTTTTCTTGCACCATACAGATGTCAGTAAAAGTTAATAATTGTATTACTTGTGGGAAGCAAATACCTCATAAGGATTTCCATTTATACTGTATTCCTTGCCTAGGCCCTGATGACAACGTGCCTGGCTGTCGGTTTTGTGCTAGATTCAACCAACGCACTATTAAGCGTCAGTATATTTTTGCCTCAAAATATTTTGGAAACAGATTTAACTACCCTGAAATGTCGTCGGATAGCAATCTGACTACCGGAGTAAACAAAAAACGCAAAGAAAAGGACAGAGACAGACCATCGAGGTCCAAAACCGACAACGAAGCTTCTCCTAAGCCAGTCACCGGTTCACCGGTACTCAGTGGGGTGCTTTCATAGCCCCTGATACCCACTTCTTTAGAGTCGCAGGCCCCTACCGAGACCCATGTGGAGTCCGGCACTCTGCGAGATACTCAAAGTATTGTACCCACGGATGTCTCTCCCTCGGATGAGTCTGGAGCCGCTGAGCAGGCACCGGCTTCTGAGGGTGTATTCAGGCCTCAACATTTTTATATAGAACCGACGACAGTTACAAAGCCAAAGACAAAAGCAACTTCTAAGGCTAAAAAACTGACGCATGAGCCACGTGCACATGCCGCTATGCCTAAAAAACAGATGATCAAAATGGCTGAAGACCTAATTACCTTGATCAGGGGTTCCCAACCCCCTCCTGATAAGAGGCGTAGGCAAGACACTGACTATGAATCTTCAGGTCAGGTTTCTATTTCTTCTGATTCCTCTTCTGATCAGGAATTATCTATTCCTCCCTATGAGCATTCTGATGCAGAGGAATCTATCCCATGTACATCACCTCCTGAGGATTATTCATTTGGAGAAACCTTGCATACTTTGAGGGAGCATTTTCACTGGGAGATTCAAGATTTCTCAGAATCAAAAAAAGAGGCTCAGGGATTTCCTTCTCCCACAGCACAGGCCTTATAGCCATACCCCCTGTTTTTAGACATTGTGGATGATGTGTTTTCAGAGTCAAGCTTGACCCTTGACTCCTTACTTCCGGCTCCCAGCAAGCCTGACATATTACAGGGTCCCCGACTCTCACAAAATTTTATTTAGAAACCCTGCTGCTGACTCTGAAACTATTTCACAGGGTCCAAAGGGAGTTAAGGCCTCAACAGCAAAAAATCCTACCCCCTCTGACAGAGATTCAAGGGCACTGGATAGATGGGGAAAGAAAGTTTATACATCTGCAACCTTGGCAATTAGGGCCTTAAACTGCCAGTTTCATATGCGCAAGTATCAACAACATGTCATGGGATTGCTGAAATAGAAAATTATGTTGATTTCTGAATGTGCAGAAAATAAAGAATTGCAGGAATTATTGCATGCAGCTGAACAAGTTGGAAAGCATACTTTGCAATGTGGGTTTGATTCCTTAGAGGCCTCCTGCAGGGCTGCAGTTACTGCATCTGTGATTAGGAGGCATGCCTGGCTAAAAGAGCAAAATTTGCCTGATCATGTTAATGCTAAATTACTGGATGCACCTTTACAGCATGATACTCTGTTTGGTATTAAGGCAGAAGAGGTTTTAAAGAAAATGGAAGACAAAGCTAAGTCTATGCAAACTGTAAAAGACTTCTTACAAGTGCAGCCACCAAGATTCATTAGACACTGGCCTACAAAAAATTGGTGCTTTCCTGTGTCCGACAGAGCTCAAAGGGGCAAATCCAGACGCTCTAAAGGTTCTAGATACCAGGCACAAGATTCTTACAGGTCAAAGCAATGGGGTGCTTCTGCTTCCAAAACTGGAGGAGATAAAGTGCAACCCTACAGAAAACAGTCCCAATGACTTCCCTCTGCCATCACCAAGCACTTACCTTTTGACAGCACCCTCAGGGGGGAAAATTAGCACTTTTTGCTCAAAATTGGCAGTTAATAACCCAGGACAAGTGGGTACTAAACATAGTATCACAGGGATACAGATTCCATTTCCATACTCTGCCAATGGCAAACGGTTGGCCGGATCTGCCAAAAAATCAATGGGCAGAGGCACAGAAACAGGTTACGTCCCTCATGGATATGGGGGCTATTCAGCCACTATCAGAACAGGAAAAAGGACAAGGTTTTTACTCAAGACTGTTCTTGGTACCCAGAAAGGACAAGGCCTGGAGGCCAATACTGGCTTTATCAATTTTGAACACATTCCTGGACATTCCAAAATTCAAAATGCTAACTTTGCAGCAGCTTCTGCCCATGCTGGGCAAGAATGCTTGGCTGGTGACATTAGACCTAAAAGAGGCATACCTGCATGTCCCAATAAGGGAATTGTGCAGAAGATTCCTCCGTTTCAAGGCTGGCTTAATGCATTACCAATTCTCTGCACTGCCCTTTGGCTTATCTACTGCACCCAGGGTCTTCACAAAGTGCCTGGCACCAGTAATTGCTTTTTGCTGACAAAGAAGTATACAGATATATCCTTACTTGGACGACTGTCTCATTCAAGCAGAGAGCAAGGACATTCTTCTTCACCACCTGGCATTTGTGAAAAGGCTTCTAACATGCCTAGGGTACACAATAAACGAAAAGAAATCACAACTGCTACCCTCTCAAAAGATAACATTCCTGGGTGCAAGCTTGAGTACAACTGCCCAGATGGTTTTCCTCACGCCAGACAAAGGCAACTGACTACTTACTTCAAACTGATGGCAACAAAAACCCAGATGTTAAGTTGTCAATCTCGCCTTCATTCTTGCTGGATGGGTTCGGTGCCGATCCTCGGCTCCGACTCGGCACTTGCTAAGCTTGAGAGCTAATTTTACCAGCTCGAGGCAACCCTATATCCCATGATGCAAGGCGGAGACTACCCAGATCTCGTTTGCCGCTCTGCTAACGAGGTGCCTTCTTTTACCAGCTCCAGGTAAGTGACTAGATTTGAGACTTTCGTCTACCCCCCTTTAAATTTATATATATATATTTGTTTTTTGTTAACTAATGCTTACTTTAACCCTATTCCCGTTAGTGTTCCCTTTTTTCGAGTTATTTATCCCCTTTCCCTAGCTTAGGCCTTAGGCCTTCCCCTCCCTAAATTTTTTCCTGTCAGGAATTGTTTGTGTATGACTGTGTGTTATCCCTGTTTATTTTAAATTGTTGGATTGGGTGTTTTTGTGTGTGTATGTGTGTCAGTGTATTGTGTTTCCTCGACACAGTTATGTCAAAGGACACTAAGGTCTCAGGCTTCAAGAAGTGTGACTTGTGCTGTCAGAAGATGTCTCTGACAGACGGTCACACTTCTTGTGTTTATTGCCTGGGACCTTTGCACCTGCAGGACTCTTGTGCTATCTGTCATGCCTTCAGCCCAAGAGTCCTGCAGGAGCGAAGAAATAAGTTGATATTAAGGGGCTTATTAAAGCCCGAGAGCTCCCCGACTAAGTCGGCGCTGGGGAAGCCCTCGAAACCTGTTAAGCCTTCGGCTGAGAGTTCCAAGCCGTCGGCTTCTGGTTCACACTCACCAGGGTTGAGATCGGCTCCGGCTGGAGCCGATCCTTCCACCTTAGCAGTCTCAGTATCGGCTCCATCCGGCGCCGATACTGCCCAATCTAGACATTCAGTGTCGGCTCCGGCTGGAGCCGACGTATCCTCGGCTCCGTTGGCTCCATCGATCTCAAAAAAGAGATCTCGATCCCCTTCATTAGAGTCGATACGTTTGGCTCCGAGATCACCCCTGCTCTCGGAGCGGAGCCATCGGAGCCGTTCTTCTCGGTCATCCAGGCTGTCTGATCACGACCTCGAGAGAGTGGTGAGTAGGCTATTAGTCTCAGGCATTGGCCCAAATACTCCATAGCCCATCTCAACAGACTGTAGCTATTTCACATCTACCAAACATTCCTCCTTCGACTCTCTTACAGAGCTCGGAGCCGGAGCTCCTCGGAACCGTCACCGTTGTAGCTTCGGAGCCGATACCACTCCTTTCGGCTCCGTCGTCCTCTGCTCCGATTTCCTCCTTGAGGCCTTCATTGGAGGGATCCGGGCGTCTGGTCTCTCTCGTCGGCTCCGAGGGGGCGAGTGGCATCGGACCCTTGTCCAACCCCATTCTCCCTCTCGGAGCTTCGGCCCCGACATCTGCCTCTGAGCCTTCCCTCTCAGTGAGGCCTGGGGTTCCTATCTCTTCGGAGCGGGAACTTTCTGGTCTCTCTGACGGGGGAGCCTTCGAGGTGATGAGGAGTGTACTAGCCCCTGGGCTTAGTCAACAGACAGTTCCATCAGCTCCTCCCACTGCAGTGCCTGCTGACGTCTCTTCCCACTCTCTTGCTCCCAGACCCAGAGATCCAACGCCTCAGGTTTCCCCATTGGGAATATCTTCCTCTTCCGAGGCTTCTCCTGATCCATCAGGTGAACCCCCGTGTAAGAGGACATGTAAGAGGAAACATCTAGACTCCCCTGAGTCTACTACATCTGATACTGACCTGGATGAGTCGGAGGGATCCCCAAGGTCCTCCTCTGAGGATGTCTCATTCTCAGACATCCTTGAACTCCTTAAGCAGAGGGGGAACTGGCCCTCCCTTAATCCTTCCGAAGATGAGTCAGTATACTTGGAGGCGTTCGGATCTCGACCCTCCACCTCCTGGGTGTCTCCGCCTTTCGACCCTCTTATGGAGGTAGTGGCTCAGAAGGCGTGGATGACTCCAGATTCGGTGGAACCTATTTCTAGGAGGCCTTCTAAATTCATTACGGCCCCACCAAATAGACAATATTTAACAAAGGGTGTCCCAGTTGATGCCATGGTGGTGGCTGCTGCCACCAAGAAGGAACTAGCTGATCCTTCAGTACCTGTCCATCCTCCTAACAAGGATTCTAGGACTATGGACAGGTACGGCAAGTGGATTTTTTCTTCAGCGACTTTTGCCATGAGATCACTGAACTACTTATGCCACTTCACCCGCCTTCAAAGAGATGTTATTAAAGAGTTGGGAGAAGTTTTACAGGATCCGTCAGCTGCTGGGTCTCAGGATAAGATTAGCTCACAGCTAGAAATCCTTAACTCCATTGTTAACTCCTCCATGCGGCTCATTTCTTATGAAGCCGATGAAGCGAGTAGGGCAGCAGGCACAGGAGTGGCTTTAAGGCATCAGTCCTGGATGCGGCTTTGTAATTTTGCAGACCCCTTCAAGGCGTCCTTCACAAACTCCCCCTTTGATGGTTCGACCTTGTTCGGACCTCAAGTGAAAGACACTTTGACTAGATGCGAACAAGATGGCAAGACTCTTTCTGCCGTAGGAGTCCATTTCTCCACCCCTTCAAGACCTTACCCCAAAGGACAGAAGGGAGGGAAAATGTGGTTCCGCAAATCTCAAGGAGTCACACCTGACGCACGAAGTCAGTTTACCCCCAGAGGCAGAGGGGGTAACAATAATAGACGCCGCCCTAGGGGCAGAGCGGGTCCGCAGAATCAGGGTAGCAGAGAGCCTCTTTCTGACAAACCCTTCCAGCATCCCTGAGATGTTGCCTGATTGTCCGCCTTTGGAGGCAGTCGGGGGAAAATTATCGCTGTACCCAATAGCCTGGCTTTCCCTTTCTCAAGACAAATGGGTACAGTCGATTATATCCGAGGGTTACAAAATTCCCTTTATTCAAACCCCAATTCAACAAAAGGGAACCCTTCCAGACGTTCTAAGGGAACTAGCAGTACTAGAAATATCAAAACTGCTGGTAAAAAGAGCCATCCAGCCAGTCCCAGCGGACCAAATAGGATCCGGAATCTACTCAAGGTTCTTTTTAGTTCCAAAAAAGACAGGGGACTGGAGACCAATATTAGATCTGAGCAAACTAAACAAGTTTGTAAAGAAATCAAGATTCCGGATGGTCACGCTTCAGTCCATTCTGCCCTTTCTGGGCAAGGACAATTGGATGTGCTCGATAGATCTTCAGGATGCGTACTATCACATAAAAATTCACAGACGCTCCAGAAGATTTCTCCGCTTTCGGCTGGGGACCAGTCACTTCCAATTCAGAGCCCTGCTCTTTGGACTCACTACAGCCCCCAGAGTGTTCACCAAATGTATGGCAGTGGTTATGGCTCACCTGAGACGTCAAGGATTCCAGGTGTTTCCATATCTAGAAGACTGGCTCTTCACTGCCACTACCAGGCATCAGCTTCTCCAAGCCAGAGATTACACCATTCACATTTGCAGAGGGCTAGGAATTTCTATAAATTTCGAAAAATCTGCCTTGTCACCTTGTCAATCTATTACTTTTATAGGCGCAAGATTGGACACCGTACAGCTTTCAGCAAAGTTAACAGACCAAAGGATCTTGGACATTCAAAGACACGTCCAGGTGATTCTTCTCAGCAACAAAATTCAGGCCAGATTTGCTCTGAAGTTATTGGGTCTTATGGCGGCCGCCATAACACTTCTTCCACTTGCCCGCTTTTACATGCGTCTTCTACAATGGATGCTATTCACCCAATGGTCTTTTCAACAACTTCCCATGCGTCACGAGATCATAGTAACTCCAACTTGCAAAAGGCATCTGACTTGTGGATATCGTCCCCTCAAGTCCATCAAGGCAGACCTTTTGTTCCTCTTGCCCCGGTTGCCACGGTTACATCGGACGCCTCCCTGATCGGGTGGGGGGGGCATTATCAGGGCAGAATGGTCCATGGCACTTGGCAACCTTTCGAGTACCATCTGCACATAAATGTCCTGGAGATGAGAGCGGTGCTTTTAACGTTGCAAGCCCTCAACGACTCTCTTCCCCTGGGGACTATTGCAATCCAAATGGACAATATGTCCGTAGTGTGGTATATAAACAAACCGGGCGGAACCAAGTCCTATCCACTGTGTCGAGAGGCTCTCAGACTTTGGCAATGGGCAATATCTTCTCACCGGTTTCTGATAGCAACGCACATCCCCGGGAAATCCAACATCATAGCGGACAGATTGAGCAGAGCTATTATCATGCCTCTCGAGTGGTCTCTCAAACAATCAGTGACGGAAGAGATTTTTCAGAAGTGGGGCCTTCCTTGCTGCGACCTTTTCGCTACACCTCAAAACAGCAAATGCCCAGACTTCTTCTCTCTCTTCCCCCTTCCAGGCCATCCCCCCGGAGACGCTCTAACCCAAGATTGGCCCCGGGGACTTCTTTATGCTTTTCCCCCTTTTCCGCTGATACCTCAGCTAATTCAGAAAGCAACCACTTTGAGAGCCAAGTTGATTCTCATTGCCCCTTATTGGCCTCGACAGATATTGTTTCCATTCCTACATCATTATCTCTTGGTACAGCCATGGCATCTGGACCCGGTTCCAGATCTTCTGACCCACCAGTCGGGTCAACTGCACCAATCCATACCTTCTCTCAACCTCACTGCTTGGTTGCTCCACTTCCATCCTTAGCCAGGCTTCCTATGATTTCTAATCCTGTCCGGGATATCATAGTAGCTTCCCTAAAATCTTCTACCAGAAAGATTTACACTAGTAAATGGCGGCGTTTCTCTTTCTGGGCAAAAGCTAGGAACATAGACCTCTATACTGCTCCAATTCATTCGGTATTGGACTTCCTAGCTGAGATTTTTCATTCAGGATCCTCTTCTTCCACAGTGAAAGTTCAACTGGCAGCCATTTCAAATTTTCATATAGGCCTTTTGGACCACAACATTATGTCACATAAACTTTGCAAGGCATTCCTTCGAGGTATCTTTTTACTGAAACCTCCGATTATAGACCCCCCACCACAGTGGGATCTAAATTTAATTTTAACATCCTTGATTCTTCCCCCTTTCAAACCTGCAGCTGCCTGTTCTTTGAAATTGCTTTCTTGGAAGACACTTTTTCTAGTCGCCATTACTTCTGCCAGGAGAGTATCTGAGCTTCATGCTCTCTGCATTCGTCCTCCCTATTTAATATTCCACAAATATAGGGTATCTCTAAGGACTAATCCGTCTTTCTTACCAAAAGTGGCATCATGAGCGAACCTAAATCAATCCATTGATCTTCCAGTGTTTTTCCCGAATTATTCTGATAGAGCGGAACAAAAGTTACATTGTCTTGATGTTCACCGCCAGCTCAGATATTATCTGGACAAAACTAAAATTTTTAGGAAATCTGATCAACTGTTTCTATCCTATGCAGAGAACAGGAAAGGCCTTCCAGTTTCCAAGGTAACTTTATCTAGATGGCTGTCTTCTGTGATCACTTACATTTATCAGCTCAGAGGCAAAAAGTTGATTTCTAAGCCAAAAGCCCATTCTACCAGAGCTCTAGCTACATCTACAGCTTTTCAAGCTAGACTTCCAATAGACACTATTTGTGCAGCAGCCACATGGGCCTCTCCTCATACCTTTGCTTCACATTACAAATTAGACTTGGCCTCCAGAGACAGAGCGAATTTTGGTTCCACCGTTCTCAAGAGTCTGTTCCATTGAGCCACCCAGGATAGAGGTGCTAGGGACGCGGTCCCATCCAGCAAGAATGAAGGCGAGATTGACAACTTAACATTTAGAAGTTATGTACCTACCATAACATTCCATGTTAGTTGTCTTCTCTCGCCTTCTTTCTTGCGTCCCGCCCTCCATCCCCCTAGCCTGGTCAGACCGGGAAGATTATGCATCTTCTATTAAGAGGTTATTCCCTTTTTCTAGCTGTTCAACTTCTAGTGTCACTAGATTAGGTTGATCCTTTCTAGAGGGTTATGATGTTATTTAGTATTGTTATTTTTCTTCCTCCTCTTAGGTTGGAAGAAAATATTACTATTTCTTTAGCTACCAAACGAGATCTGGGTAGTCTCCGCCTTGCATCATGGGATATAGGGTTGCCTTGAGCTGGTAAAATTAGCTCTCGAGCTTTGCAAGTGCCGAGTCGGAGCCGAGGATCGGCTCTGAACCCATCCAGCAAGAAAGAAGGCGAGAGAAGACAACTAACATGGAACGTTATGGTAGGTACCTAACTTCTAATTATCTGCAAGACAAATTCTGCAGGCTTTGGGGTTCATGGCATCCTACATCCTACTGATTCCATATGCAAGACTGCATTTGAGGAAACTTCAGTGGTACCTAAAAAGTTTATGGAGTCATCATTGTCACAGTCTGGAAACAATGATTCCTCTCATTCTCTGCCTACAACAGGAGTTTATATGGTGGGCAAAGGCATGTCACCAAAATATGGGACGAGCCTTCACTCTACCCCCTGCCAGCCAAACCTTAACAACAGACGCATCAGATTATGCATGGGGGGGCCCACCTGACGGGAAGATGCATTCAGGGCATATGGACCCCAAAACAAATGCATCTGCATATCAACCAAAAAGAGATGTTAGCTGTTAAAAATGCCCTGACAGCCTTCAAGGACTTACTTCATCCAGGACAACTACTGATAAAGATGGACAATACCACGGTTATGTGGTATATAAACAAGCAGAGGGGCATGCACTCATACCCCCTTTGCAGACTAGCCATGGCACTTTGGGACACAGCTTTGACTTACCAAGTACATTTTCAAGCTCAATTCCTGCCAGGAAAACAAAATACTCTGGCAGACGATTTAAGCAGAAACCTTATGGAACCTCATGAGTGGAAACTAGATCCACAAGTCTTTAACATGATAACAAAGAAATGGGGGAGCCCGGACATAGATCTATTTGCCTCCCCTCAAAATTACCAATTGAAAAGATTCTGCACAAGGACTTATCACAAACAAGCATGGAAAGTGGACGCCCTAGCCTTCAGTTGGAAAAACCTATCAGTTTACGCCTTTCCTCCTCTGCCTCTTCTTCCCAAGGTCCTACTAAAAGTCCGACAAGAGAAGCCAAAGATGATACTAATTGCACCGGACTGGCCCCGCCAATACTGGTACCCAATCCTAAGAAACTTGTCTCAATACCCAGCTTGGAATCTTACCTCAAAGACCTCAATTACTGTACCAGCAAAACAATCGGATCCTGCACAATCCGCTCCAAACCCTGAACCTGGCAGCATGGCTGATCATGTAATTATGCAAACAACACCTCTCAGTAAAGCTGTGATGGATGTCATTTTGTAAGCCAGAAGGCCTAGTACTAGAAAATCTTATGCTAATAAATGGAAGAGATTCTGTGCTTTGAATCAAGCACAAGGAACTGATACAGCAAAACCAAATATTCCTCAGATATTACAATACTTGACTGAGATGCTTGAAAAAGGCCTATCTTTCTCATCAATAAAAATCCATGCCTCAGAGCCACCAATCTTTTCTCATCCTTTACTAAAGCAGTATCTTAGAGGAGCCAAAAATGTAAGGCCTCCCAGTAGCAATACCTGCATGGGACCTCAATTATGTGTTGGAAAAGCTCACCCTGCCTCCATTCGAACCAGCTGCTACTGCAGATATAAAGTTCTTATCATGGAAAACAGCTCTGCTCCTAGCAATTACTTCAGCAAGAAGAGTCTCAGAGCTACAGGCCCTCATGGCTGTGGAGCCTTTTTATCATATTTTACCCGGACAGGGTGTCTCTGAGGACCAATCTTTCATGTATGCCTAAGGTGGTTTCCAGTGTGGCTCTTAACCAAACTATTCATCTGCCAACCTTTTATCCAAACCCGCAGAACAAAGGGGAGAGAAGTCTGCATTCCTTGGATGTACACAGACAGCTAAGATTCTACTTGAGCAGGACTAAAGCTCTAAGAAAACCTGAGCAATTACTAGTGACATATGCTGCAGGATCAGAAGCAAAGGCTATTTCAAAGCAGACTATTTCAAAGTGGATAAGCCAGTGCATTTGTTTCTGCTATTTACACCATGGCAAACCTGTGCCCATGGGCATTAGGTCTCATTCCACCAGAGCTGCAGCTACTTCAGCAGCCTTTCTCAGAGGAGTACCAACCAAAGACATTCTAGAGGCTGCTACTTGGAGTTCTGTTCACACCTTTACAACGCATTATCATTTGCGTCTCTACTCTAAGTCCAGGGCAGGCTTTGCCACTGTAGTTCTGCAGGGCCTTATAGCCGCCCCTAATGCTGTTTAGCTCCAGCCTCCCATCCATAGCTTTGGGATTCTACCCAAATGTAATAACTGCAACAGTGAAACACTAAGAACATAGTACAGTTGTGTACACTTACCATAAATGTAGATGTTCGAGTGTGTTCACTGTTGCAGTCCAGGTTACCCGCCCGCCATCCCCCTTTTATTCTGGAGTTTATCTTTTGTTCCTATCTTCTACAACCTATGTGGTGTATTTGCTTGTAGATGAAGGTAAAGTTTGTATTGTTGCATGTATATATAGTTTTTATATATATTTTTGCTACCTTTTTGGGAACACCTGACATCTGGGGCAAGAAAAACTAAAGAAAATGGCATCGGCTGCTTGTTTTATACCCCTGACGACCTAACATCATGGAAGAGGAGACAGCAACCAACGCAGGACCCAAGACTTTGGAATTCAGGCTGACTGAGGACAACCTGCCAGCAAATTACCCCAAATGTAATGACTGCAACAGTGAATACACTTGAGCATCTACATTTATGGTAAGTGTACACAACTGTACTTTATGTATTGTGATGTGATTATAGTATTAATGAAGATGTTAATATCGATGTGTACAAGACTGAGCAGTACAAAAATGCCACATAAATCTTGTGACATTCATATAAGAGGTAACCGCAGCAATTAATGAAGGGCTAACTGTGTTGACTGTTTATCATGATCTTGCAATTTTTTTCATCTCTGCAAAAGTGCGCATCCTGCCACCCATGTCAGGCACTTCATCTTCATCACCTCTAGGTTCCTTAACTGCTCTGCCTTCACTGCTCAGGTTTCTGTACCACACAGGAAGTGCTTCTTCAACACTATCCTACATAAGGAAATATTTGACAAATAGCATTACGTATCAAATCATACATAACTGAATGAGTAAAATGACTGGTTATGCAACAGAATGTAAGTCAAGGTGTGTATATCTCAACAAAGGTTACCAATGGTATTCTAGTCTGCCCTGTATTGTGACCCCATCTTTTTCATGCTTTTCTTATGACATATAAAAATTGAAAATGGACTAAGGGTATTAAAAATTACACAAGACTGTTGGATTCCCAAAATATGGAGCTTGAATGACTGAGTTACATTTACGAAGTCTGAGATTGCCTCTTCTTGGAATATTCCCTTTTCTCCAAAGTATGGCAGTCTTGGACTTAATAGATATTAGTTTGGGGAGGGGGCTTGCCCTTTGCAAAAAAACTTAAAGAAGAGCAATGTTCAATATTCGTTCTTCTCTTATATTCTCATAATTTGAATAAATCTAAGCACTGAAAGAAAAATGTTTGCCTTTTTTAATTTTTCAAAATATAGTGTACTTATGGTAGGCAAATCATTAAATTGCCACAGTTAATGTTGGGCATTAGAGCAGCAACTCTTTTTAAGTTAAATCATATTCATATATGACCAAATAATATCCAGATATTTTAACAATATACAAACTAATCAAAATACAATGTACAGAGAAAGATCAGGAGTTTGGTAGAAATCAAGACTGGTAAAGAAAGATTAAATAAAGGAGTAGAAGAAATGCTTAGCCCTGAGACATGGGAGAAGCTCTGACTACAGCCCAAATGACAAGAATTTGAATAATGGCTTGGGTGCTGCAAGACACAGGCTGTGTGTGAAGTTTGTTTGTATTCTAGGGGAAGAGTGAAGGTCAGACAGTTGGGTGTAAACAAAGGCTTGCACATTACTATTGGCTGACTGGTGGGTTTTATGCTTGACGTTCCCAAGCCAGTGATAGAAATCCTTAGTAGCATGTGGCTGGGAGCATGTATATCTCAGGTATTATGAGCTTAAGACACATTTCAGTAATGTACTGCCCACATCAGCTGCCATGTAAATGAGATAGGAACATGTTATAAATGCCCTTATAGCCTAAGCCCAACATAATGTAGGCTGTAAGAGGGGAGAAGTGAAATTTGTTCCATGACTTGGGGCTAATAAAGGTTTGCTCAAAGAAACAAAAATATGAACTGTCTACAAAAGTGTCTCTGGTATGGGGGAATTGAGTTAGACCTGTATGCCATTGGGATGAGAACACCCTCCTAGCAATGGACAGAAGGATAAGGTCACAGAAAGGGACACAAGCTTTTCCATTGTTGCCTGGATGTTGACCCCCCCCACGTCAGCTGGCTCTTGCTCTATACATGGAGGGTCGTCCTGTAGCAAGAATGAATGGGTTCAGGAACTACAAAAGTAACATTTGCTTTTTGACAGGCATGAAGAAAAAAAGGAAATGAGACGTCTAAGAATATAAAAAAATGATTAAGAAACATAATTCATCTACTGTTTCATATGGTAGGGGTGGGAGGGAGACAATTCCTTGGTTGCCCATCTTGGTTGAGAGACCTCATTTTAGTAGACATCATGAAGCACTGTTTGTGACTTGGTAATTTACATAGTAAGCAACTGGAGACCGAAGGAAACACAGGCTTATAGGAAGAAGCTTTTGAAATCCTGTGAGCTAAACTGTGTTGAAGTATCTGATGGCGTCTGTCTGACTCATTGCTTCACAAAGTAAAAAATTGTTACTTCCACTTTCATTAGTACCTACTTCAGTCTCTCTCCAAGTCATATATTACTACACGAGAGTTGTTATTTGACTATGTCTTAGTGGTAAGTATAAAACGTCTGTGGCAGTAGCCAGTAACAAAGGACTTACATTACAGCTTACTCTTAAAGAAAACCTCACCGATGCTGGAGCTTCAGTCATATAAAATAATGCAGGTACCATTGTCAGTGCAGTTCTTTGATGCACCACAAATTATACTGGAAGCCAAAAAGGCATTGCATCCATATTACACAGTTGTGGAAGAACCTTCTGCCATAAAAGCAGCAGATCCTGCAATTGCTGTTTTACCAGGCAGCAGTTCTCCAGTGCTCTCCATGCCTTCATTTTCTTACATGCTTTTGGCAAAACAGCTATACAGTGTCAGTTCACAACAACAGTGACCTGCTGTGGTAACCTTGTAAAGCTAGTCACATCTACATGTATGATTGCCTCACATGCACCTTCACTGGTAACTCCAAAGACTAAATGTCAAATCATATGTAACTCCATGGGTAGAATGACTGGTTATTCAGAAAAGAAAAGAATATACAAGAGTAACCCTTCTTCTCTGTCTTCCAGAGTGAGAAATATTTTTATGTATCCCTAGTACATTGCTCTGTATATGTTATCTCGTCATAACCATCTGGTTCTCCATCTGAAGATACTACTTTTAATAAAGATATCAGTAATGTGGGAGAATTGCTTTAAGTTGCCAGTAGAGAATTATTTTCACATCAAAGGCATTATACTGAAATGTTCATGTTACTAGTGTATAAGAGTATGATTCCTTCTTTACAGCTATTGATGTTGTATGGAAACTTAATAGTTTCTTGCCAGATGCTAGCCCATAAGAATGATGGCCTAACCTAACATGCAAGCATTCAGAGAAAAGACCAGACCTACAGACCCATGCAAATTTAACCTTCCCTTCAGCGTCTGTAATCAGTAAAACTCTCCCTATCAGTTTAGTACTTTTTCTAAGGGCTCCATGGCTGCTCAGTAGATGTGTTAAGAAAGTTTACACTTCTGGTATATTGGCAACAGGAGCTGTGAATTAATTGGCCCATATTACTTCCTACCAGAGCACAGTACTAGGGCAAATTCAGGATACTATGTAAAGTATGCCAGACTCAAAAGAGAAATATCAGTTATTTATTTTATTTATTTATATTTATTTACCGGGTAATTCCAGCTGGACACAGGTCCTTTTTCAGTGGAGGCCAGGGGAGAAAAGCTCCACAGAAGAATAAATGCGCAGCAGAGTACATGAAGAACAACTGAACATACATACAATAGCAAATAATGCATATTGCAGCAAACATTAGATATACATACAATATGAAACATAGTAATGAACAGCTATAACACTATCTAGCTAAAGGCTAAGAATAAAGGTAGGATGTGTATACAAATAGTATTAAGCTCAAACGGATACCGTTCTAAACTCATAAACCTAAATCTTCTATACAAATATTGCACTAAACTCAAGCAGATATAAAGCCGAAGCTCCACACGAAGGTGGTACAAGCTAGGAGGGCTAATGAGATGGAAGGGGAAGGTAGAGGAGTAAGAGAGGAGACTGCGTGAGTAATATGCGTGGTAGTGAGAGGACGCTAGGTGTAACAGGGCTTTC
The DNA here is from genome assembly GCF_019279795.1 of Protopterus annectens. Taxonomy (NCBI): domain Eukaryota; kingdom Metazoa; phylum Chordata; order Ceratodontiformes; family Protopteridae; genus Protopterus; species Protopterus annectens. Next base: position 527,278,583 of record NC_056726.1, on the reverse strand, counting down.
TCTCACTACAAGGCTAGTTACAGCACTTAACAAAAACAGCATACAAAGCAGAGGCACATACTTTAAAATAATCCTACAGTTCAGTAGATGCTATATTTAAGGCTGTTAAGGTGGGAAGGGTGTTGTCTTCAGGAGACATGTTTGGTTAAGGACTGCGAAAACTGGCACAAGATGCCAAAGCCAATATTCTAAGAAAGCCTCCTGTTTGGCCAACATACTTCAGGTACACTTAAATATTTGAAGAAAAAGGTGAGATAACCGAATCTTTGCTGATGTGTACCATCCTACAGTTCCCCAGTTTGAAAGGGACTATCCTGCCTCTAAAAGATATTGTAGCAAATAAACATTTGCTCCACAAATGTGTGGCTGCAAGTAAAGTGGAGGTGGTCAGACATAATTTATTTTACACTTTCATGATAAGGATTCTTTATTATTGCAGCACTTCAATAGTTGATATACACCTCTTATTCCTGCCCTTTCTTCAACCATTCAGAGACGGTGCGATTTCCTTTAGCACACATTGTTTAACACAGTTTTCTAAATTGGTCACTTATGGTTACTTGAAAGGTGGTGTTGTAAGTATTGTGTTTGTACAAATCTACAACTGGCTCTCCTAAGAAAATGCTTGCCCTTCTTATATTATAACCCATTAATTAGTGCCATTATAAATGTTAAGTTAGAGTTTACAAACAGTTAACCACCTAAGAAATGTGTTTGAGCACAGTATCACTCTATAAACATTTGTTGGAATTTAAATAAGATGCTGTAGTAAACATCTCTGAGAGAAATAGGCACCTTTCTATTTGTAGAATGCCAAGAAAAATGCTATAAATAATTAGTGCATTGCTCTTCACATCAGCCTGGAAAACATGACAGTATATTTGGGTGGCCAACCTTAGTATGTTGAAACTAGTCTAATCCCTTCTGTACTCATCTATGCAGGGCAATATAAAGTCAGAGTCTATAATCAAGCACATAGTATGGTGTCTTCTTAAGATGTCTGTTACCAAGGTTCTAAAACAATTACCAGTGTGTATCATCAGGCAATTTTCTTCTGGCATGGGGATTTTATATGCATCCATTCTTTTTCTACATATTAAAGTTACAGTGCAGTTTGGTATGATCACATATGTGTGCTTACAAACTTCAGAGAATAGTCTTGCACATTTAATCAGCTTTTATCAATGTACAGTATGAAAGTTAAATATCTTTTCATGAGAAGGGATTCAAAGTCCATTTCTTGCCTTCCTTTTACATTCAATGTGTACAGATATTCCCTATCAATGAAAATCAAATCAAGCATACCTATTTTGCCATCAGTATGTTAACACAGGCTGTCATGGTTTCGATTTATAAAGATTTTCATTGTATCTAAATCAATGCTGCTTCTATACAGGGTGTTTTAAGTTTAACAACAATGTAGTTCATGCATTTGCACTCAATTAATTAGACATGTTACAGTAGAGGGAGACTTTACTATTTAATTTAAAGTTAAAAAGAATATTTCATTATAAACAATACAAGAACTATGTGCATCCATTTCATATAATGCAAATGTGTGAAATTTCATTGGTGCCATCATAGGTTGTCCCTAGTAGAACTCCTACTCCCTTAAATCTTGTTCTAGTCTAAGGCATTAATGATTGATCAACATAGAGGTGTATGCATTTCAGTACCATTTATAAGTGTTTCATTATAGCAATAACCCACGCCTGGGTGTGGGTAATGCTAAATTTACCCACGGTTGGCGTGGACCAAACAAAGCCAACCGTGGGTAAATTTAGCATTACCCACACCCAGAAGTGGGTTATTGCTATTATACCATGACATTATTTAAGAAAAGAAAGTATTACTTTTCTTAAATAATGGCATAGTATAATGCCTGTTTACTGCCCTTCCGCAGATGTCTGGCATCCGCGGCAGTTCTGATGTACTGCGCGCCTGCGCAGTACATCAGAGATGTGGGCAAAAGCAACGGAGAAAGCAAGATCTCCGTTGCTTTTTAGTGTTTAAGCTATGTTAAATGAGTTTAACATAGCGAGACAGTTTAAAATAAGCAACGGACATCTCCGTTGCTTATTTTAAAACTGTCTCGCTATGTTAAACTCATTTAACATAGCGAACTAAAAAGCAACGGAGATCTTGCTTTCTCCGTTGCTTTTAAACACTGCTCGCTATGTTAAATGGGTTTAACATGGCGAGACAGCTTTAAAATAAGCAACAGAGATCTCCGTTGCTTATTTTAAAGCTGTCTCGCTATGTTAAACCCATTTAACATAGCGAGACAGTGTTTTAAAAAAACAAGTTTACTAATGGGAAAAAGTCCGGGCGACCGGACCTTTTTCCATTAGTATAACTCGATTTACAACGGGCACGCTGGCCAATCAGCGTGCACGTTTTGGGGGGATCATGGTATAATAAGCAATAACCCATGACCTAGGTATGGATAATTCTGGATTTACCCACTATTGATGTGGTTTACATCCAACAAAGGCAGCTGTAGGGAAATCCAACAATACCCACACTCAGGAGTGGGTTTATTGGTATTATACAATGACTTTATTTAAGAAAGAGTTGTAGTGCTCCTCCACATTAATTGATGTGCTGTAGTTGCATATGGGACTTATGTTCCCACTCTTTCACAGTACATTAGTGCTGTTCAAGAAAAGCAACAGAGAAAAGGGAATCGCCATTTTCATTCCTGCCAGTCTTAATGCAAGAACCCTGAACAAAGCCCAACATAATGGGGAGGTGGGGGGGGGGGGCACAAAAGTCCAAAAATAGGGACAGTTTTTTATTGCTCCTATAAACTTAAGAAAGTTGCATGAAGGAGAGGTTTTGTGCAAGTGTGCGTTTTTCTGAATGATATGAAGCCTACACCTCAAAGATCTGTTATTATTTAATGACTTCAGTCTGCAGTAGCTTACCAGAAAAATGCATCTCTTATGAGGTAAAGAGAAAAACTATGAAGCAAGAATATCAACATTCTGCAAAGATCTGAACAGTTCAGAGGTATGACAGTCTGCCGTTATTTTAGGAGGAAAATCAGGTACATTTCTGTTTCCGTTATTTTGCAGAATGTACCTGATTTTTCTTGGATTCTGTTCTGTCCACTAAGCATATGCCAATAGAAATGTCTGGCTGCTCAGTGGTATGTCAACAGCTGGACCTTTTTCTTTTGATATATTCTCAATTTACAGTGGGCATGCTGGTTGGGCTGACCAATCAGTGTGCATGCTTTTGATTACTAATGAGAAGTCATTGTATAATTAAGTAATAATCCACAGCTGGGTATGGGTATGTCAGGATTTACCCATGGTTGGCAAGGTTTGATCATGAGGGAGAAGCCCAAGTGATTAAACAAAGCTAACTGTGGGTAAATCCTGATATACCCCTACCCAGTCATGATTTTTGCTATTATACAATGACATTATTTAAGAAAGAAATAGCTTACCTTTCTTAAATAATATATCTTTGTAAGGGCTCTGAAGTGTTCCTGTGCATTTTTCCTTCTTTACTTATGTGTTGAGCAAGCGTATGGGACTTGCAACGCCATGCTTACACAGTACATTACTGCTGTGCAGGAGAAGCAATGGAGAAAAGAGAAGAGCATTCCCTTTGTTTTTGTGTATATGTGTGTGTGTGTGTGAAAATTTTATGAAGGACAGTGCAGAAATAGAAGAAAATCAGGCATTTTTCTGTTTATTTTTGAGAACGCATCTGTTATTTCTTCTATTTTGCTCTGTCCCTCAACATATTCCAATAGAAAGTTCTGCCACTCAATGGTAGTTCAGCGGCCGGACTTTATTCTGTTGGTATATGCTTGATTTACAACGGGCATGCTGATTGCTCTGTCCAATCATGTGTGCTTGTTTTTGAATGCAAATAAGCCGTCATATAATTTACAGTTCACAGTTATAATCATTCAGAGTACAGCTTTCTCTGTCTAACGCAGAGCAACACTGAGCGATCAGTAAACTGGTCACAGGACGTGGCACCTTCAGAAATATAAAGGAGGTATTACAAGGGGAATTAAAAGTTCAGAAGTTCCAAAAGTATTTTGTTTCCTACAGTTCACTGTACCTGTCTAATCTGTTCCATTTTAGCCTTCAAGACTCCCAAGTTAAAATAAACAACTGTGTATTACAAGACATCTCTTCTTATTACATTAAAATTTGATTTTGTATCGAATCACAGTAATTCCTTTGTAACCTGCTGTTACAGCAGACGTTGTAAACCTCTGTGGCAAAGAACATCAAGTAGAAGTATCAAAGATAGTGACATATTGTACATTTAACCTTTTGTTAGTAGATCAACATACAGAGGGAGCTTTAATTCCAAATGTCATAAGCTGGCAAGACAGTGTGTCACCTCATAATATAGCAGGGTGCTACACAAAGTACAAAAGCAAAGACTTCCCTTTTAAGCATAGAAAAGAAAGAAGTAAATATTAGTCATGGGGTCATTTTCCCAAACTGAACTGATTGAATGCTTCTTTCAAGATTTCAAGAAACAAAATGAAGATCTCCCTGTAATTTACCAAGCTGCTTTTATCAGACTGTCCCATTGCATTGCTGTTTTACTTCACTAATATAAAATATTTATGCAAGTCCAATTTTATCATATAGATTCTACTGCAGTAGCAATTAGCTATGCCTCACTCCTTAACTGTATGTGTGCAAGACAGATGCAAGCTGCAGTGACTGCATCTTAACTAATCATTGTAAGCTTGCAATTTATTATTAGAAAGGAAATGACATGCTGGTGCATGATGTAGTCGATCCATTAATTTGCCACCTCCAAGGGGCAACAGTGTACTACTCGAGAATATATCCATACATTATGATTTATGTTGAAATAACCCTCTTCAAAGAAAAATAATACAGCTCTGTGAGGTACTTTCCAGAAGATATCTAAGGAGAGGTATGTAACAGTAAAGCTCCCTTCATTCCCCTGAAGTGCAAGTTACACACACACACACACACACACACACACACACACACACACACACACACACACCAAACATTCTACTTAGGCACTGTTGACAGAGAAGTGAAAGGATAATATTAGCTCTTGTTTGGACTTGAACCCAAGACCTCTGGCATACTGTGCTGGTGTCACTGCTACTGGACCAACAAAAGCCTACAGAGAAAATGTACAGATTTGTAGTTGAAACTGTTGTAGTCTTTATAAGTGTTTTAGTTTCATTGGTTACTATGTTTTTTTTTTTTTTTCATTACAACAATTTCTGTTGCTTGCTGCTGGGATTTGACTCCTGCAAGCATACTTCCCTGATATGCCATGATCGATTTGCAGAACAGAAGAAAGTATGTGGCAGTGCCAGATACGTGCAAATGCCTTGCAGGCATTGCAGCAGTACCAAAGAAACCATGAAAGAGAAAGAGAGAGATGAACAAAATGCAGTTGGATAAAAGGACACAGAATGTATGTAAACCCAAATGTTTTGATTTACCGTTATAGCTACTTTTCCTTAAAGATCTGCTATCATCTTAAATACCATATTCATCTGTACTTTCCTGATGGTGTGTTTTTCAACAAACGTTTCACACAGGAACAATTCTACAAATATATTTAATAAAACTAAAGTCATCTACACCTCACAGAAATAATGTCAAATATGTGCTTATTGTTTTCTTATTTAGTCTCTGTTCTGTTTTATGCTGTTTTTCAGTGGGACCCCTGTCCTTGGGTCTAGGACATCTGTGTGTCATTCATTTAGCTTAATTTTACTGTTGTGTGAAAGAAGTGTCACTCAGAGTTTTTTTTTTTTGTATGGGGCAAAGCCCTGCATCTCCATACTTGTATACTCAAAACTGAAATCATTGTACCTTGGGAATAGTACTATCTCTATACCATCACCAGGGTGCATCTTGTACAGATGAAAAAATTCTACATCATACCACTGCACAAAGGCGGCATATTTACAAATTTTAATAACTACAGACTGATACCGATTCTCACCCCCTCTCAAAACTGTTAGAGAAATGCAGCCATATGCAGCTGATGCAGTACCAAACCTTAAATAACCTGCTGTCAGAAACACAACATGGCTTTAGGCCCCAGCACAGCACCACTACTGCTCTACTGCATTTTAGCAATATAATAAGCCAACATAGAAAAGATGGTCTGCTTGTGTCCACCATGTTCTTGGACTTGTCAAAGTCACTTGATACCGTCTCATACCAGCAACTGGTAGTTCGACTCTCCTCAGTAGGACTTTCACAATATTCCATGTTGTTGTTCCTTAGTTATCTAGCTGGAAGGCAACAAGCTGCTAAATGGCAACAGACCTACTCATCCTTTCAACCAGTCCCTCAGGGCTTTATCCTGGGTACTCTGTTATTTAATATATGTATTAATGTCCTCCACACCTCCACTCACCATGCTGGTTTAGTTCAGTATGCAGATGACTCAACATTAATATGTGCAGCCTCAACAATAAATAAGCTTCAAGACATTACCCAAAAATCTTTCTTCTCTGTAGAAACCTGGCTCAAAGATTCAAACCTCCTACTCGACCCCAAGAAAACTAAGTTAATGCTTTTCACGTCCAAAAGTTGCCAAAATCAAAAGCAGTCTTTTACTATAAAGTCAGCAAATAATACTGTCACTGAAACTGTAACTCACAGTAAGCTTTTAGGTGTTATAATAGACCATCTCAAATATGACCACCATATGCTGCACACTATTAAATCTCCACACCAGAAACTAGGCTTCCTTTGCAGGATGAATGGATTTCTTACAGATACTGCAAGAAAAACTGTAGCCACCACCTTCTTACTGCCAACTCTCATATACTCTGTTCCTATCCTAACAAACATAAGCAGTACTCAAAGAAAAAAACTTGCCACCTGCTACAATAAAATAGCTAAATTTGCCACCAGTCTACTTCATAGTACCCACCATTGTCTTAGCTTAAACTGGCTTGAACTGTACAACTAACATATTTACAACTGACTACAGCACACAAACTCATTCATCATCCAGAAAAATGCCCTGCACTACAAAACTTATTACTACCCTACTGTCCAGCAGTGGACCCCCATTCTAGTAATAAATTCTTATTACTTACAAATAAGTCAAATAATGTTGCAGGAGACTCGCTCTACTCTCATCCATCCATCCTCAACCCCTTTTCCCCATTTTGCACATGGGGTCGGGGTGTCACTTCAAACAGTGACAGTCATCTTGAGCCACGTTTTACACCATCGATTAGCTAGCACTGCCACTCACTCTGTACACACACTTGCACCTACAGCCAATTTAGAGTGTCCAATCCATGTACTGGATGTCTTTGGAATGTGGGAAGAAACCGGAGCACCCAGAGGAAACCCACACAACCGCTGGGAAGACATGCATACTCCGCATAGAATGCACCCCAGCAGAGAATCGAAATAGGGAACCTCTTGCTGTGAGGTGACAACACTAACCGCTGCACCACCGCGGTCGCTCTACTCTCAGTGCTTTGCTAAACTCTGGAATAGTATCACTACGCAAATAAAACTCCCCGATAAACTTGGTAGTTTTAAACCACTGCTTAAACAACATCTTAACCAATCCTGGTCCTGTACATGCTTATCACAGGGTTAAAACTTTTTCACTGTATATTACTATCCAAATATTCTCCTTAAACATGATCTTCTCAACTTCTTACTTAGATGACTAAACAATTTTTATACATAACTGCTATCTGTGACAATCCTCTAAGTTGCACATGTGCTTTCTCTTTAGTAACTTCCTCCTCTGTAAAAAATTAGAATGTTTGTGTATAAATGTAAATAGAAATGTAACTACTCTGACTAGAACTTAGTATAATGCAGTGTAAACAAATGGAGCACTTCTCCCAGGCCACCGCTGAAAATGGCTATTACCCAGTTGGACTTTCCTAGTAAACAAAGACAAATAAATATTTTGAACAACTGTGCTTTATTGTACCATTTGTTGCCACAAAAAAATGTACCTCTACCCCTCTTTTCCGACACTAAACTGTTCCCCTCCTTATTCTTACTGATTTCCTTTCCTAATTTCCCTTTTCTCTTTGTCAGATTCTCATTTTAAGATACTGCTTTCGCTGCTTCTCAACTTTTGTCAGTTATAAATTTCTCTTTCCTGGCATTCATACCATCCCGTATTGGTTTTTGGCAGCTATTAACTTTTTTCCTGTGGTTTAGTTTTGACTTGTGCATACTGTGTATATTATGGTATTATGTTTCATTATCATTAAATTTTAGGGCTTGTTATCATAACACGTGCATACCGTGCATTTTTTTCTTGTTGAGTTATTTCTCCGGGTAGCTGTTGTGACACACTGCAGTAATATCACGTTTTGCTCCTCTGCATTGTGCTTTGATTGTGGCTGAAAAAGGGTCGTTAGGAATGATAATCTTGCAGGTTAATAAGTAAATTTCAGTATGAACATCCTGAACAGCCTGAGTGATGTCTTGTCCCCCCACCCACTTACTATGGCTACTGCATTGTTGTAGCATGAGGACTGATGACTTCTTATTCCCTAAGCAGATGGCCTCATTTCAGAGTGGAAAACCTGAGTCATACATTCTACTGAGCTGTAGAATTTGGGTACTGTATAACGGCCACTAGGCTTTCTTCCTAAAAACTCTTGTTTCACTACTGACAGCCCACAAAACCTCTATACTGCTGTTTTGCTACCTGGAATTTCTTTTGGTTTGCTTTCCACTGATTTTAATTCAGTAATTATAAATAACCTTATCATAAGGTTGTTTGTCTATGCCCACACAACTCAATTATACAGTTGCATAAGGCAGTTTAAATCTGTTATTAACACTAACAACTTATGTCTAAACAATTAGTTATCAAGAGCTGAATCACAAATATCTGTGACAGCTTTAATAAAAGAGTTTTATAAGAAGCATTCTGCTTGGTACGGTACTATTTTTGTTTCAAATGAGGGTCACCACCTCAGATTTTTTTTTGTTTCTATTTATGAGTACTACCCATTTCCAAGTTTGAATTTATTTTAAAAGGTTCCTTTTTCAACCCAGTGGACCATCCCGGTAAACAAATCTAAAATAAAATAAATATTATTAATCCTTAGCAAATGTTTAAATCCTAGCTCAATAATCTAGATAAGGCTGACAGCCTGTTTATTATTTCTGATTTAGCAATTTTAACCATGTAAATAAGGGAAGTTCCACTGTACCATAGTGCAATCTGTTGGACATTTGTGCTGCAGAAATCTCACTGTATTCTGGCCTTAAATCCAGTCCATGGTCATAGCTGGAATTTCTCTGTCTTCCTGTGTCCATCTCTCCAAATTTCTCTGATTACCAGATATAGTTTCAGAAAACAAACACTACTTTTTGTTGTTTATAGTGTTGATTGTACAATTAATCCTGTTTAAATACAGGATTTCACAACATGTAACATGGTTTCCAAACTGTGATAATCTCCTGGTTTCTACATTATGTAAATCTTTAATTACTTTAAATTTAAGTGTGAGTAGCACTAAGAAATTATGTTGTTTTATGTTCTCACTAGGCTGATGAAATCAGAGGACCATTGTAACTTGGCTGAAGATCCCAGCAATTTACCAAGACATGAATTAATACTAGACCCTAACTTAAAGACTTCAATTATGGAGTTAATATAATGGGCTGGTCATTAAGGTCTGCATATTTGTATGTATTTCCTTTGCTTCCCACTGGTTAAAATTTGTTACTTCTAGCACTATTGTTCAGCTTCTCAACCTGAATTTGATTGAAATATTCGTATTGGTTATCATCATGGGTTCCATAATGACTTGATTTTCATATGTCCGTAGGTGAATACTAGGAGCACTGCCCTCATGGGCCATTTTAAGCTTACCCAGTAACCTAAAGTCAGATCAAGTCCTGTACCTTGTGTCTGTGAGAAGAATACTTTAACCATTATGCTAAACCCACCCACCTATATAATGACTGAGGCATTTCTGGATTTGAACACAGGACAATCCACATTTGCATTATGTACACCTGAGCATTATCTGAGCAGACCGCAAAGAAACTCCACATTTCCACAATTTTGGATCGATTATGCATTTTAAAGTGTCAGAAAATGTTTTGCACACGCAGGCATTTGGAGTGATATGATAGTACAGCATTATGATGAAGTTAATGTAGTACAAATGAGCCACACGGCACAACATTGTATTTTACTTCCATAACCTCCATTTAATTATGGAGTCTGTGAATCATTTAAGCTGAAGAACACTCCCTGGTCATTTCTGAATTACAGGCAATGGTGTCTAATGAGTTTTACCTGATTAACTTCAGCTTCACTAGTGCATATGTAAACAAAATGGTGGACAGACAGACAAGGTAGGTAATTGTCAGGGGAGGGGGCACTAACCACAATTACTGCTTCTTAGGGTTTCCTATGTCTGCAGTGAGTACAGCTGCTTTTACTGAGTTTTTGTGCCTGTATATGACCAAACCTGTGGGCAGTATTCAGAGAGCTTGTTTTCATTTGTAGGATCAGTGTACAGAGAAATGCAAGGAGAAGGCCAGTTCTTGATTCATAGACCTGCCAACTAGAGCTGCAGTAGAAAGGCATATAGCTGTTCACAAAGCAAGCATTTGGAGTGCATTATAGCTTCATTTGTGTTTGCTAGGCTGTCAGTGAAGTAGACAGTTTACCACTTCCATTCCTACAACTTAATCCCTCTGTCCATAAGGTTCTTAGTTATAGGTGTTTACTAGGCTAATGACCCCAAGGGCCTTTAGAAGCCTAGCCATGCATCTCAAATCTCTGACAAGTTCCTGTACCCTTGATAAGTGTAAGCAGGGGGCTTAGGAGATATAACATTTATAAGCAGGACCTAGGAGTGATGAACCATTTACAGGCTGCCTGTGTCCATTAAAGATATAGGTGCCAAACCAGGGGTGAATTTCCTGTTCCCCATCCAGTTGTCCAAGTTGCACTTGAATTGGGCTAGGGAGGAACTGTGCTTCAAACTGATGGGAAGCCTGTTCCAGAAAAGGGGTAGTCTGTAGGATACATACTTCCTCTCCCGCATGTCCTGTTTATATTACAGGCAAGGTTTAAATCTTTAAAACCCACAATAAAAAGCGGCAGGACCCAGAAACGGCAACTAGTCCAACTTTATTCACTAAAACAATCATGATTATCTCTTTTGCCTGTGGTTTAAATCTTTAGAATAGGTAATTCTGGTGGTGTTTGTTTTGTGGATATGCGGGAGGTCCATCAGTGCGGGGTCTGATAATGCCTTGTACAGTGGATATAAAAAGTTTACACACCCCAGTTAAAATGCCAGGTTTTTATTATATATAAAAAATTAGACCACAATAAATAATTTCAGAACTTTTCCCACCTTTAATGTGACCTAAAACATGTACAATTCAATTGAAAAACAAACAAATCTGTTAGGGGAAAAATATATAAAAAATAAAAAACGTACAATACGCTGGTTGCATAAGTGTGCACACCCTTTAACTAATACTTTGTTGTGTGCACACACCCTTAAACTAATACTTTGTTGAAGCACCTTTTGATTTAATTATAGCATTCAGTCTTCTTGGGTACACACCTGCCATCAATTAAAGAGATCCTGATTAACCCCAAATAAAGTTCAGCTGTCATAGTAGGATTTCCTGACATTTACTCAGTTGCCTGCTACAGCAAAAGCCATGGTTTGCAGAGAGCTTACGAAGCATCAAAGGGATCTCATTGTTGAAACTTCAGTCAGGAGAAGGGTACAAAAAAATTTCCACAGCATTGGATATAGCATGGGACATAGTGAAGACAGTCATCAAAAAGTGGAGGAAATATGGGACAACAGTGACATTGCAAAGAACTGGATGGCCCTCCAAAATTGATGAAAAGGCAAGACGAGAACTGGTCAGGAAGGTTGCCAAGAGACCTACAGCAATACTGAAGGAGCTGCAGGAATTCCTGGCAAGCACTAGTTGTGTACTACATGTAACAACAATCTCCCATATTCTCCATATGTCTGGACTGTGGGGTCGGGTTGCAAGACGGAAGCCTTTTCTTACACAGAAAAACATCCAGGCCCAGCTAAAATTTGCAAAACATTACATCAAGTCTCCCAAAAGCATGTGGGAAAATTGTGTTCTGGTCTGATGAGACCAAGGTTGAACTTTTTGGCCACAATTCCAAAAGGTATGATGTTAAGTTGTCTATCTCGCGTTCGTTCTTGCTGGTTGGGATCTTGCTGGTTGGGATCGGAGCTGATCCTCTGCTCCGACTCGGCCATCTTCTATAGCTCGAGCGGTTTACTGGCTCGAGGCTACCCCTTATCCCATGATGCCTACTAGCGATATCTACCCAGATCTCGTTTGCCTCTTCAGCTGCGAGATGTCGTTTTTCTGGCTCAGGCTCGTATAAAGTGTTTTGTATAACTTTTTCTTACTCTAGAATTCTATATTTTCAATGTTTTATTGTTAACTATTAGTCTTGTTTTTTGTGATAGCTAGTGTTTAGTTGTAGTATCCCTTCTTTAACTTGTAGAACTCGTTTAACTTAGAGAGTTCTCCCCCACCCCTCCCCCCATCCTATTTTTGTCAGGTTAGTCGTTTAAGTTAGAGGCTTTCCTTCTACCTTTCTTTGTAGGCTAGCTGTTTAAGTTAGAGGCTTTCCTATTAAAAAAAAAAACAAAAAAAAAACCCTTTATCTATAGTTTTGTAGTATAGTGTGTTTTTTGTGTAGACTGTATTTTGCTTTGGTAGCTGTTGTATTTGTTGTTTCCTTCTTTCGGGATGTCGAAGGAATCCAAAGTGTCTGGATTCAAGAAGTGTGTCTCATGCTGTCAGAAAATGTCTCTAACAGATGGGCACACTTCTTGCGTCTATTGTTTAGGCGCTGTGCACCTGCAGGACTCTTGTTCTATCTGTCATGCCTTTAGTCCAAGAGTCTTGCAGGAGTATAAGAATAAGCTTATTCTTAGGGGTCTTTCAAAACCCCAGGATTCACCGGCCAAGAGCTCTCAGCCTATGAAATCCCCTAAATCTACCAAGGCGTCGGCTCCAAGTTTGGAGCCGTCCTCGGTTCAGACTCTACCTTCTACTTCGGTTCCGGCTGGTACCTGGTACCGATAAGACTATCTCCCCGTCGGCTCCATCAGAAACTTCAGAGCCTTTGCGGAGCCACAAGAGGCTGAGATCCCCTTTACTGGAATCGGTACATTCGACTCATTGTTCTCCTTTGCTTCAGAGAGAGCGCAGTCACGGATCCTCTCACTTCTCTCGATCCTCTAGGTTGTCCAATCATGATGTGGAGAGAGTGGTCAGTAGGTTGCTAAAGTCGCAGGCACTTGCCAAGATGTTGTCCAGCCCTCCTCAACAGGTGTCAGCTCCGTCCACTTCTATTAATGTTCCTCCTCCGACTCCAATGAGTTCGGAGCCGGAGTTCATTTGGGTTCGAATAGTGGAACCGTCGGCTCCGATAACTCTAACTCCTTCAGTTCCGATGTTGGCTCCGATCCCTTCGGTGGTGCCTTCTGTCGAGGGATCTGGGCACCGGGGTTCCCTCGTCGGCTCCGAGTGGCATCAGACCCTTGTCCGACCCCGTTCTCCTTCTCGGAGCTTCGGCGCAGGTGAGCTCTGCTCCTACATCGGCCTCGGAGCCGTCTCCCTCGGTGTGGATAAGGATTCCGATTTCTTCGGAACCAGAGCTTTCTCTGCATCATGGCAGGGACGCCTTCGATGTCATGAGGAGTGTGCTGGCCACTGAGTCAGCTCCACTATCGGTCCCACTGGCTCCATCCCCTGTAGTGCCTGTGCCAACCTCTGCTCCTCCTCAAGACCCCAAGCGTAGGGAACCGGTGCTCCAGGGCACCCCATTGGGTGTTTCCTCTTCTTCCAAGGCCTCTCCTGATCATTCAGAGGAGCCCCCTCGTAAGAAGAAGTGCAAGAGGAAGCACATTGACTCCCCTGAGTCTGTCACTTCTGATACAGACTTAGATGATTCTGAAGGGTCCCTAAGCTCCACCTCTGAAGATGTTTCCTTCTCGGACATCCTAGAAATGCTTAAGCAGAGGGGGAACTTGAATCCCCTAGCCCCTTCCGAGGATGAGTCTGTATTTCTGGATGCATTCTGTTCCCAACCTTCCACCTCCTGGGTTTCTCCGCCTTTTGATCCACTTATGGCAATGGTGGCTTGAAAGGCATGGTCAGCTCCGGATACAGTGGATCCAACTCCGAGGAGACCTGACAAATTCATCACAGCACCCCAAGATAAGCAGTTCCTTACCAAAGGTGTTCCTGGTGGTAGCAGCAGCCACCAAAAAAGAGCTAGAGAGACCTCTTCATCTGTCCATCCTCCTAACAAGGAGTCTAGGACCATGGACAGATACAGGAATCGAATGCTCGCTTCAGCGACCGTTTCTATGAGGTCACTGAACTACTTATGCCATTTTACCCGGCTTCAGAGGGATCTCCTTAAAGTGCTCGGAGATACCCTTCAAGATCCATCAGCTGAGGGGCTCAAGCTAAAGTAGCTTCCCAGCTGGTGATGCTTAATTTCGTAGTTAATTCCTCCGTGAGGCTCATTTCTTATGCAGCCGATGGTGCGAGTAGAGCCGCAGGTATGAGTGTGCCCTTAGGAGGCATGCATGGATGCAGCTGTGTAATTTTGCGGAACCCTTTCGAGCATCATTCACCAACACCCCCTTTGATGGTTCCTTTCTTTCTGGACCACAGGTGAAAGACACTGACTAGGTGTGAGCAAGAAGACAAGACTCTCTCTGCCGTGGGAGTCCGTTTTTCTACTCCTTCTAGACCATACCCCAAAGGTCAGAAGAGTGGCAAAATGTGGTTCTTAAAATCCCAGGGAGCCTTGCCTGACACACGTAGCCATTTTTCCTCCAGGGTCAGAGGGGGAATCAATAACAACAGACGCCGTCCTCGTGGCAGAGGGGGTCCGCAGAACCAGGGCAACAGAGAATCCTCCTCTGATAAGCCCTTTCAGCATCCCTGAAGGGTTGCCCGGCTGCTCACCTCTGGAGGCAGTCGGGGGAAGACTTTCACTGTACCCAAAAGCCTAGCAAAATGTAACGCAAGACAGATGGGTACGGTCCATTATATCTGGAAGTTACAAAATTCCCTTCTGTCAACCCCCTTTACCGTCAAGGAAATCCCTTCCAGATGTTCCACCCAATCTGAAGAACCAAGCAGTAATAGAAGTCTCAAAACTGCTAGAAAAAAGAGTAATCCTGGAAGTCCTGGCAGACCAGCACGGATCCGGAACTTACTCAAGGTTCTTTTTGGTACCAAAATAGACAGGGGACTGGAGACTGACTCTGGACCTCAGCAGACTAAACAGGTCTGCACAAAGAACAAAGTTTTGGATGGTCACGCTTCAGTCCATTCTACCCTTTTTGGGTCAGGACAATTGGATGTGCTTGATAGATCTTCAGGACGCGTACTACCATATCAAGATGGACAGGCGCTCCAGGAGATTTCTTCACTTCCGGCTGGGAGCCAGTCATTACCAGTTCAGAGCTCTGCCCTTTGGTCTCACCACAACCCCCAGGGTGTTCACCAAATGTATGACAGTGGTCACGGCTCATCTGAGACGTCGAGGATTCCAGGTGTTTCCATATCTAGACGACTGGTTCCTCACTGCTACTACCAGGCATCAACTTCTGCAAGCCAGGGAGTACACACTCACAATCTGCTCCCAGCTAGGCATTACAATAAACTTCGAAAAATCTGCCTTGTTGCTCTGTCAATCTATCACCTACAGAGGAGCAGACTTAGACACAAGGAACATGTCCGCAAGGCTACTGCCAGAAAGGGTGTCTACAATTCATCAGCAAGTACAAATTCTAATGCAGAGCAAAAGAATCCAAGTCAGGTTCGTCCTTCAAACTCTGGGTTCCATGGCGGCAGCCATTCTTCTAATCTCACTGGCCCGCTTTCACATGAGGATCCTTCAGTGGCTTCTATTCACACAGTGGTCTTTCCAACAGCTGCCCATGTCTCACATGATCATGATTACAGAAGCATGCAAAAGGCACCTTTCCTGGTGGATGGTCTCCTCACCTCACTAGTGACTCAGGGCAGACCCTTCATTCAGCCTCCTCCGGTAGCTACAGTGACCACAGACGCCTTCCTGATAGGGTGGGGGGGGAGGGCATTATCAGGGCAGGACAGTCCAAGGCACTTGGCAGCCTCACAAGTACCATCTGCACATAAGCATCCTAGAAATGAGAGCCGTGCTCCTAGCATTGCAAGCCCTTCAGGACTGTCTTCCTTCTGGGACCATTGCAATTCAAACAGACAACATGTCAGTGATGTGGTGCATCAACAAGCAGGGCGGAACTAGGTCCTACCCCCTGTGTCGAGAAGCACTCAGACTGTGGCAGTGGGTGATTTCCTCCCAACATTTTCTGATTGCGATACACATCCCTGGGAGGTCCAACGTCATAGCGGACAAGCTCAGCAGAGCTATCCTCATGCCTCACGAGTGGTCTCTAAATCAGGAAGTTGCGGATCTTATCTTCCGCAAATGGGGACAGCCTTACTGCAATCTTTTTGCCACCCCCTTCAACAGCAAATGCAGCAATTACGTCTCCCTTCTTCCACTTCCAGGTCACTCACCCAGAGACGCTCTAGTCCACGATTGGCCTCAGGGACTTCTTTATGCCTTTCCTCCATTTCCCCTGATTCCAAAACTCATACAGAAAGCAATATCATTGGGTTGCAAAATGATCCTCATTGCCCCCTACTGGCCTCGACAGATATGGTTCCCGTTCCTCCACCATTACCTTCTCGATCAGCCCTGGACTCTGGATCCGATTCCAGATCTACTGATTCATCAGTCAGGCGGGTTGCATCAATTCTTCCAAACCCTCCAGCTCACAGCTTGGTTGCTCCACTTCCAAACTTAGCCAGGCTTCCTAGCATTTCCCTGGCTGTATGTGAGGTTATTGTCTCCTCTCAAGTCCACAACCAGAAAAACCTATGCTAGTAAACGGAAACGTTTTTCTTGTTGGGCAGAGGCTAGGAACGTAGATCCCTTTTCAGCCCAAGTCCACGAAATTCTAGAATTCCTTGCACAACTTTTTCATTCTGGGTCTGCTTCTGCTACTATCAGGGTTCAATTAGCAGCCATTTCTAACTTTCATGTCAGTCTGTCATATTCAAACATTATGTCTCATAAGCTCTGTAAAGCTTTTTTGAGAGGGACCACTCTCCTTAGGCCTCCAGTGAGAGATCCCCCTCCTTCTTGGGACCTTAATCTGGTGCTAACTTCCTTAACTCTGCCCCCTTTTGAACTAGCAGCATCCTGCCCTATTTTCTATCTTGGAAGACACTTTTTCTGGTAGCTATTACTTCAGCCAGACGCGTCTCTGAACTTCAGGCACTATGTGTTTGTCTTCCATACTTGGTTTTTCATAAGGACATGGTTGCCCTGAGGAGTAATCCTTCGTTTATTCCGAAAGTCTGCTCAGAAAATAATTTAAACCAATCTATAGACATTTCTGTGTTTTTCCCTAACCACACCAACAAGGCAGAGTACAAATTACATCAATTGGGCATTCATAGACAATTGCATTTTTACCTGCACATCACTAAGGAAATAAGGAAGTCGGACCAACTATTCCTTTCCTATGCTCTAGGCAAACAAGGTCTCCCAGTTTCCAAGGTGACCTTATCCAGGTGGGTGTCTCATACTATTACTTTCATTTATCAATTAAGGAACAAAGAGTTACCTATCAAACCGAAAGGTCATTCTACTAGGGCCTTGGCCACCTCTGTAGCCTTCCAATCTAGGTTGCCCATGGATTCTATCTGTGCAGCTGCTACGTGGGCAAATCCTCATACCTTTTATTTCTCATTACAAGCTAGATATGGTCTCCAGGAGCAGAGCTGACTTTGGTTCCACTGTTCTGAAGAGTCTGTTCCAATGAGCCGCCCAGGATTGTAGGTGCTAGGGACGCTGTCCCAACCAGCAAGAATGAAGGCGAGATAGACAACTTAACATAAAGAAGTTATGTACCTACCATAACGTTCCATGTTAGTTGTCTTCATCTTGCCTTCTTTCTTGCGTCCCACCCTCCGTCCCCCTGTCCTATTGGACCGAGAGGAGTTCTGGTTTCACTGGCTGAGTGTTCTCTGGTTTGTTTCCTCTAGTGACTTAGAGAGTATGATAGGTATGCTCAACCTGTTTCTTGGGCAGGTTGTGTCTCTGGTTAAGTCTGGGGTTAGCTATTACAAACTAGATCTGGGTAGCTAGCTCTAGGCATCATGGGATAAAGGGTAGCCTCGAGCCAGTAAACAGCTCTCGAGCTATAGAAGATGGCTGAGTCTCGGCTCCGATCCCAACCAGCAAGAACGAAGGCGAGATAGACAACTTAACATCATACCTTTTGGAATTGTGGCCAAAACGTTCAACCTTGGTCTCATCAGACCAGAACACATTTTCCCGCATGCTTTTGGGAGACTTGATGTATTGTTTTGCAAATTTTAGCTGGGCCTGGATGTTTTTCTGTGTAAGAAAAGGCTTCCGTCTTGCAACCCGACCCCACAGTTCAGACATATGGAGAATATGGGAGATTGTTGTTACATGTAGTACACAACTAGTGCTTGCCAGAAATTCCTGCAGCTCCTTCAGTATTGCTGTAGGTCTCTTGGCAGCCTTCCTGACCAGTTTTCGTCTTGCCTTTTCATCAATTTTGGAGGACCAACCAGTTCTTTGCAATGTCACTGTTGTCCCATATTTTCTCCACTTTTTGATGACTGTCTTCACTATGTTCCATGCTATATCCAATGCTGTGGAAATTTATTTGTACCCTTCTCCTGACTGAGAAGTTTCAACAATGAGATCCCTTTGATGCTTCGTAAGCTCTCTGTGAATCATGGCTTTTGCTGTAGCAGGCAACTGAGTAAATGTCAGGAAATACTACTAGGACAGCTGAACTTTATTTGGGGTTAATCGGAATCTCTTTAATTGATGGCAGGTGTGTACCCACGAAGACTGAATGCTGCAATTAAATCAAAAGGTGCTTCAACAAAGTATTAGTTAAAGGGCGTGCACACTTATGCAACCAGCGTATTGTACGTTTTTTATTTTTTATATTTTTTCCCCTAACAGATTTGTTTGTTTTTCAATTGAATTGTACACGTTTTAGGTCACATTAAAGGTGGGAAAAGTTCTGAAATTATTTATTGTGGTCTCATTTTTTTATATCATAAAAACCTGGCATTTTAACTGGGGTGTGTAAACTTTTTATATCCACTGTACAAGGCATTATCAGACCCCGCACTGATGGACTTCCCGCATATCCACAAAACAAACACCACCAGAATTACCAAACCACAGACAAAAGAGATAATCATGATTGTTTTAGTTAATAAAGTTGGACTAGTTGCCGTTTCTGCATCCTGCCACTTTTTATTGTGGGTTTTAAAGATTTAAACCTTGCCTATAATATAAACAGGACATGCTGGAGAGAAAGTATGTATCCTACAGACTACCCCTTCTCTGGAACAGGCTTCCCATTAGTTTGAAGAACAGTTCCTCCCTAGCCCAATTCAAGTGCAACTTGGACAACTGGATGGGGAACAGGAAATTCACCCCTGATTTGGCACCTATATCTCTAATGGACACAGGCAGCCTGTAAATGGTTCATCACACCTAGGTCCCTCTGCTTTGTTTCCTCTACTGACTTAGACAGTATGACAGGTATACTCAACCTATTTGTATAGACAGATTTCTTCTCTGGCTATGTCTGGAGTTAGCTATTTCAAACGAGATCTGGGTGGCTGTCGCTAGGCATCATTGGATAAGGGTAGCCTTGAGCTAGTAAACCACTCTCGAGCTATAGAAGATGGCCGAGTCAGAGCTGAGGATCGGCTCTGATCCCAACCAGCAAGAAAGAAGGTGAGATGAAGACAACTAACATGGAATGTTATGGTAGGTACATAACTTCTTTTTTTGTGCAAAAACAACACTTTGCATCACCAAAAGAACACCATCCCCACGGTGAAGCATGGTGGTGGCAGTATCATGCTTTGGGGTTGCTCTTCTTCAGCTGGAACTGGGACTTTAAAAAGTAGTCAAGGTGGAGGGAATTATGAACAACTCCAAATATCAGTCACTTTTGGCCCAAAACCTTCAGGTGTCTGCTAGAAAGCTGAAGATGAAGAGGAATTTCACCTTTCAGCATGACAATGACCCCAAGTATACATTCAAATCAACAAAAAAATGGCTTCAGAAGAAGAAAACTAAAGTTTTTGAATGGCCCAGCCAGAGGTCAGACCTAAATCCAATAGAAAATCTGTGGGGTGACCTAAAGAGTGCTGTGCACAAGAAATGCCCTCACAATCTGACAGATTTGGAGTGCTTTTGCAAGGAAGAGTGGGCAAATATTTGTGCCATGCTGATAGACTCCTAACCAAAAAGGCTGAATGTTGTAATTCTATCAAAAGGTGCTTCAACAAAGTATTAGTTTAAGGGTGTGCACACTTATGCAGCCAGCATATTGTACGTTTTTTATTTTTTTTTAATGTTTTCCCCTAACAGATTTGTTTGTTTTTCAATTGAATTTTACAGGTTATATGTCACATTAAATGTGGGAAAAGTTTTGAAATGATTTATTGTGGTCTCATTTTTTTATATCATAAAAACCTGGCATTTTAACTGGGGTGTGTAAACTTTTTGTATCCACTTTATGCCAGGTGTAGATTTCCCTTCAACAGCCTACAAGAGACAGAATACGGGGATAGAGCCTTGAGGGTGGTCTGCATGGGACACTTTACTAACTCCCGTATTATTTTGGTGAGGAACCTCTGTGGGCATTCCAACTGTTGGATATGCCTGGATAGGTACATACCAAAGGGGGCATTGATAGGTCTAATGAATGCTGAATGCAGTGGAATAATGACTTCCTTGGACCTATGTGCCATACCTTTGTTTATAAGTTACACAACACAGAATGATTTTCTCACTACTGTAGACATGTGATGGTCAAAGGCTAGATTACACTCTGTGTGTGTCCCCAAGTCCCTGACTACTGGGTCGGCGCTTAGGGGTGTGTTGTCAATATGATGGTTACCAGGGGTGGATCACTTCCTGAAGGGTAATATTATGTATTTCCTGGCATTTAGTTTTAGTCCACGACACTGGCACAAGTTATTTGTCTGTATCAGCCCTTCCTGAAGACCATTTGTGTTGGTAGGAGATTCTATGACTGCTCCTAATCTGGAGTAATCTGCAAATTTAGTCAACCAGAGGCCATTGATGTTGGCACTGATTTTAGAGAAGTAAATTCCAAAAAGAATCGGTCCCAGGACCGATTCCTGAGGGAGTCTGCTTGTGACTGGCCTCTTTGTAGACGTGGACTACCTAGTACTAACTTCCTGGGTCCTGTCTGTAAGTCAGCTGGCTATCCATTGGGTGACAGAAGGTTTTATACCTAACCTCTTGAGTATGTCAACAATGCCTAAGTGGGGTATTGTGTCAAATGCCTTGGCCAGGTCAGAGTAGGCAGTGTGAACCATTTTGCCATCATCTATTGCTTTGGTGACCTTTTCAAAGAAATCCACCAGGTTGAGTAGTTATGACGTGCCCTTGACGAAACCAAACTGGTTGGGTCCTGTATCGGGAGGTTTCCTATGTCGTTATTGATAATTTCCATGGTAATACTTTTTGTGGCTTTACATATGTGACTAGTGAGACTTGTAGGTCTGTAGTTTCTAGGGTCTGTAGATGGCCCAACCTTTGTTCAGGGAGATTACTGTTGCTGTACTCCATCTGTGAGGCACGAAGCCTGTTTGGATGCTACAGTTAAATAGCAATTCCAGAGGGCCTCATAGGTTGTGTTTCATTCTATTTAGAAGGGATTCTGGGGTATTGTGGGCCCATTGATGCAGTGGTCTTGACCTTAGAGAGAACATTAAGGACCTGTTCTGTAGTGATAGTAGGGGGAGTTATATTTGATGGTATTTATTTGAGGGAAGGTTGAAGGGGAGAAAGGGGTAAAGTTGGAGCTGAATTTGTTGGCCAGTAGGTTTGGTATATCTTCTGGCTTCTCTTTTTTAATTTCTCCAAGTCTTTTAGATTTCTATTACCATGACAGGAATGGATGCCATTCCTATGTCAAGATATAATTGAAGTTCATGAAATTAGTATTGGTTCAATTTTTGATGTTGACCAGAAGTGCTCTTTGCAGCACCCGCAATGTGCCAAGTGTCTTCTGGCTCAGTATAGCTGTCTCCATTAACAATGAGTTCTGTACACAATTGTTTATTACCTTTGAGGTTGTGGACATAGCTAAAGAATTCCTTTTGGTTGTCCTTGGCCTGGGGAGGCCAGATTTACCTCAAATTTGGCTTTGGTAGACTTTATTTGTCCACTGAGTTTGTTTAGTTTGAGAGTTATTTTATCCTGCTGGGTGCTACACCTCCTAATTTCTGCCATGATTTTCTTCCTTCTATTATACAGTTTTTGATGTTGTGATTCTACCGGGGTAGCTTGTTTTTTTGAGTTACTTCTGTACTTCCTGGTGGGTACAGCTACCTCTGTGCAGTTATTAACATGCTTCTATAGGGTTTATTTGAACAGTTCCATGTAGACAGCAATGTTTTCAGGGTTTATGGGGGCTTGACATTTTGACAGGTTATCACTTAATAGAAGGAATTTGGCCTTAGACTAGTTACTGAATATTCCAGGATTAGCTGGGGTTCTCAAAGGAGATTTTACCAGAGAAGACATTACACTATGGGGTGTGCAGCACCCTACCATATTAGTGAAGACCAGATCCAGTATGTTTGCCCTCCGGTTGGTGTATGGTACAAGGAGTTTGTCTTTACAAAATCCAGCAATATCTCTGCCAGTACATTTAGTGTCGTATATGATTCCCAGTTAATAGTGGGGTAATTAAAGTTACTCATAACTATGGTATTCGGTTGGATTAATTGTTTCCAGTACGTTTAAATACATGTTATGGGTTTCCTGGGTCATAAAGGAGGACCTATAACTTGCAAGGAAGTGGTATGAGATTTTGTCTATGGTGATTTGAACATGGAGAAGCTCAAGTGCATTGTCCTGTTTGACCAGCCTTGAGGTATATTTCGTTTTGATGCAAACTGAAATGCCTCCACCTTTAGTCCCTGTCTATGTAGCAGCTAAGTGTGTGGAAGGCATTACAGCCTAGCACTGCCAGTGTCCTGTATGCAGATTTAAACCATGTGTCCATGACCACACAGATGTCAGCATTCTCTATGGTGAGGAGATCTTGTAGGGAGTGGATTTTTTTTATTTAGACTGCTAGCATTGAGCAATAGTACCTTTAGATTTTCTTGGCTCTGATTTGCTATGCCAGAAGTACTTTCAGTTTGGTACTGGTTAAAAAAGGAACTATGGGGAGAGGTCAAGGTTTTAGCTAATATTTGAAAACCTAGAGGGAGGAGATGCAGACCGTGCCTGGCAAAGCAGCATGGTCTGTTGACCCTTTCCTTCCATGCTGAAAAATATTGCACCCCCTTAGACTGACACCAGAAGCTAAGCCAATTATTATAACCAGTCATCTTCTGTTGGTATTGTGGCATTATCCTTGGAGAAGGTTAACTGCTGCTTAGTGCTAGGCCCATACTAGCTTGGGACACATTCTGAGAACTACTTGATGTCTCTCTTCATATAGGCTAGGGAGGTACGTGGCAATGTAAGGGTTTGAAGAACTAGACTCATGGTGAATTTACAGGTTCCTGTCCATTCTTCAGTGCTGGATTTGACTAGAGTTAAGGAGGCACACTGAGCTGGTGAGGGATCTTATTTCATAAGTAGGGGGATCCTTTAAGGAAGAGGTATCCATTTCACCAACATGTTCTGTTACTATTACTGTGTAGATACAGAGATCTGTAGAATGAGCTTTGCTGGTGCTAACTGTTTTACAAGCATGTGAAAGCTCAAGCAGGGTGTGGTCATTTGTGGCCTTGCAAGCTAAGAAGAGTCATGTACAAGTCTATAGGAGATGCACTAGAATGATAAGGCTTTTAGACATAGCTTAGTGAGCTCAATTCATACCTGAGATTTTCTTTGTGAGGAGACATTGTGTTATTTCCAGATGGGCAATGTTCCTGGATAGATGCATGTTGAAGGGGGCATTGTATTCTATTAAGTGTTTTATTACAGAGGATTAGAGAGGGACAAAAACTTCCTTGAGCCTGAGTAATTTCCCTTTAGTTATTAATTGCACCAGCTAGAAGGATTTTATAACCAAAATAGCCACATGGTGGCTCAAAGAGTTTGTGGAACATGAATATACCAAGATATCTTATAGCAGGATATGTTTTGAGGAGATGTCATTTACGAGGCAGGTGCAGGAATATTATTGCTTTGCAAAGATAAGGAGGGTATTTATTCTTGGGGGATTCTTAGACTGAGCCTAACTTGCATTGAGCTTTTGGATGTGGTCCTGACATTACGAGTTTGTGTGGGTTTGGCCCTTTTGAAGGACATGTCTACTTAGGTTCAAAGATGATTACTAGGCTAATGAACTCAGGGGGTCTTTTTATGCCTGACCTTGCTTTCCAAATACATTTGACATAGTTTGATATCCTACTGTTATTTTAAGGGGTATATGTCGGTTTGGGAATGGATGGTCAAGCATTTATAGGCTGCTTCTGTCTACTAGACACATACATTTCTGATTCCCCATCCACTGGTCCAAGTAAAACTCAAACTGGCTTAGGGAAGAACTCTGCTTCACATGGATGGGGAAGCCTGTTCCAGTGAAGAGGCCTTCTACACGTTCTATTTGTGCAGTTGATGAGGTTTAGGTACCTCAATGGGGCAGTTTCTAATACTATTTGTATTACATATATGCAACAGGTTCATCAGGGCTTGATCAGAGGATTCTTTGTAGGGCAGGCATAGATCTCCTCTCAAAAACATGCTCTTTAGGGCATGTATTTTTTTTTTTTGTGAATAGTCTCTGTGGACACTTCAGTTGTTGCATAAGTCTGGTCAGGTAGATATACCAAAGGAGGCATTGTACTCAACGATTGATCTGATAAGGGATGAGTACAGTGGAACAATGACATCCTTGGACCTAGATGCCATACCTTTGCTTATAAGTCATGCAACACAGAATGATTTCCTTACTACCCTAGACACATGATGGCCAAAGGCCAGGTTACTGTCTACATTCTTTCCCAAGTCTCTGACTGCAGCATCTACTCTTAGGGGTGCATTATTAGTGTGGTAGTTTCCAAGGGTAGCTGTCTTCCCTTCATGGAGGGTATTTGTATCACTGGGGGATTTTAAGACTGCACCTAGTTTGCAGTCATTTGCAAACTTGGTCAGCCAGAGGTCCTTGCTTTTAGCTTTCAGTTCAGAGAAATAGATGCCAAAAAAGAACAGTCCCAGCACTAAGCCATTATCGACTCTGCTAATGGACTGGCCTCTTGGTGGAGGTAGACTTACCTATCCTAACTTCATGGGTCCTGTCTCTGAGCCAGCTGGCTATCCAGCATGTGATATTGATGTTCATACCTAATTTCTTGAGTTTGCCTACAATGCCCAAGTGAGGTATTATGTCTATGCTGAGGCCAGGTCAAGGTAGGCAGTATACTCTGGTTTGTCCTTGTTCATTGCTTTAGTGACCTTCTTTATGAAGTCCACCAGGTTGAGCAGGCCTGACCTAACCTTGACAAAACCAGAGTGGGTTGGATCCAGTGTCTGAAGTTTTCCACTATCATTGTTTATTATTTCCATGGTAATTCTTTCCAGAGTGGCTTTACATATAAGACTAATCAGACTTGTGTGTTTGTAGTTACTGTAAATGGCCCACCCTTGTGCAGAGAGATGACAGTTGCAGTTCTCCATTCGCTTGGCATGAAGTATCTCTAAAGGCTATGGTTAAATAGTGATTCTAGTGGTTCTGATAGGTCATGTTTCATGCTATTAAGTAGGCATCCTGGGATTTTATTAGAGCCCATTAATGCAATGTTCATGACCTTGGAAAGTGCAATGAGGACCTGTTTCCTAGTGCTAACTGGGAGAGTTATGGTCAAGGGCATTTTCTGAGGTAAATCTGGGGAGGAGAGGGTGGAAAAATTAAAGGTAAGTTTGTCAACCAGTGGATTAGTTGTATTTTCTGTCTCGGTATAGATGGCTGCATTTCCAGTTAGTTCAGCATATCATTGTTTATTGCTTTTGAGGTTGCAGACATAGTTGTTTGTTTATATAATGAGAGAAGTTTTCTTTTTACCTTGTTGGTGAGTTTGACAGCTCTGGGTTTGTAGTCATCAGAAAATGTAGTCAGTATGAGGCCCTTGATGTTTTATTTGGCATCAGTGAAGTATGTGCCAAATAGGATTTGGTCAAAATAACTGCGTGATACCATTGGTGATGTGGCTTTTAAAGCAAGAGTGTGGCACCAACCCAGACTGTATGTCTTTTGAGAGTTGGTGTGCTATCTGATAAGTTGCATAATGGCTAAAATTTAATTGGATCAGTTTCTCAATAATGCAAGCGTGTGGAATAGTGTTGTCAAAGATGTTTGCTAAATCCAGGAAATCTATGGACACTGATTCAAAGTTACTTAGCAGACAGGATCTACCTTTCAGTAAGTCAGATAGGTTAGTTTTGAAGTTGTGTAACCTGCCAAACATTGGTTTATGAGCTTTGTAATGATACATTTCATTACTTGAAAATTAACACTGGTAAGACCAAGTGGTCTATACTTCCCTAGTTTGGTGACAGCTATGGCTGTTTTGGAGTACCACAACTGTTGATGTCCAGAATATAGTGGGTCCAGCTGGGGATTTGCACTGACAGAAGAATGTGAATTTGTGTATGCATGCATGTGAGCATGTGTATATCTGTATGTGCGTGCGCACGTGTGTGTGTGAGGAGAGACCAGTTGTCATAATGGTTAAGGTATTCATGTCCCATGTACAAGGTGCAAGGTTCGAGCCTGATATCTGGCCAATGCCTGTGTCATTTGCATGTTTTCTTTGGGTCTCTGTGGGGCTCCTCCAACCTACCAAACACATGCTGAGTATTCCCATCTCAAACTCACCCAAGAATAGAGCTTTGAGCTGCAGTACAGACTCTCGATGGTGCCCTAGAGGGGGAAGAGCTGTATATACCAAACTCTTTGGATATTAACTGTGGTGTGCAGTATCCTCAGGACAGGAGAACATGGATAACAGTCTGTGCACTTTGTCAGGGCTAGTGACTCAATGGTGTAAAAATTGCGTCTAGATGATTAAGTCGTGTTGACTTATGTCACCAGATGGGCATGATTTTTTCTGGTGATTAGTGGGTTGAGGACCTGGTCTATTCCAGCCTAGGCCAGGGACTCATGTTAATGGTGGGAAGGGTCTATGTGCCCCTGTTGGCCAGTGTGTGGCTGCCATAAAGCCCATCTGGTCCAGAGTCATTAAGCTACTGGCTGACTGGTGTACAGTTACTTGCTTTGGTTGCCTTTTCAACAACAATGAATTTAAAGTTGTTAGAAAAAAATAATAACAACAAACCTTGTATTCATGAAGTCTCTTAAACCATTGTTCTCAGTGCTAGGCTTTTACAACTTATATAATAAAAGTTATAATAGAATAAAATTGTAGAGAAAAATCACTTTGTTCCATATTTAAAAATCAAGTCCAATTTATTTAGTGAAATTCAGGTAGGTGAGCGCACAAAAAATTTATTACATCTGTTTACTCAATTACTCTTATTTATAACAAACATGGGGAAGAAAACAAGGTGAAACCAGTGTTTAACATTAGCATTTAGGTATGGTAAACTTCTGTTTGTCGTAAACTAAAACTTAAATTAAAAAGCCGTGTGCAGCAGGATAATGGGCATGTTTTAAGTTTATAAAAGGGATTCATTATAAAACATCGAGGGCCTCATACTGACTACATTTTCTGATGACTGCAAACCCAGAGCTTTCAAACTCACCAACAAGGTAAAAAGAAAAACTCTTATATAAACAAACAACTAAGAATCAAGTCTACTGAAGCTACAGTTGTCATAAAAATAGCTTCCCAAGCCAAGAACGATCACAAGACATTCTTCACCTATGTCTGCAACATCAAAAGCAATAAACAATGATATGCTGAACTAACTGGAAATGCAGCCATCTATACCGAGACAGAAAATACAACTAATCCACTGGTTGACAAACTTACCTTTAATTTTTCCACCCTCTCCTCCCCAGATTTACCTCAGAAAATGCCCTTGACCATAACTCTCCCAGTTAGCACTAGGAAACAGGTCTTCATTCTACTTTCCAAGGTCATGAACATTGCATTAATGGGCTCTAATAAAATCCCAGGATACCTACTTAATAGCATGAAACATGACCTATCAGAACCACTAGAATCAATATTTAAAATTTTTTATATATTTTTATATAACCCATTTAATCTTGCGGATCATGTGCAACAGGGAACTGGGCATGTCCAAGTAGCCGGTGTAGGATGGAGCTATTGAGAACTGATTGGTTGGGCTGTGTATGTTTAGACCTATGCAAAAGCCATGAGCAGTGTTGAGAAACTGGGGAGTGGTTGAACAATGGGCGGGAAAAAGATTTTGTGCTGATAGGTCTATGTTGAAACAAAGCTGACCAATCATGAATGGTTTACGTGGAGAAAAAGGGTTGTCCTGAACTAAGATTGTGGGATGGTGATAGGGTGGGGATAGGATGTGGGAAATAAAACGCTTGGCCCGATCAAAATCATGGGGTGTGGCCATAAACAGCAAAAGGAACGTAGGGCGGGGAAGAAGTGGGAAGCCATTGAAAAGACCAATCACTGGTGGGGGGGGTGTGGTAATAGACTGAAGTTAAGGAGGTGTGGCGGGGGTGTATGGTTTTATTAGTGATGTGACGCGCCGAGGGGAGGGGCTTAACAATGTGGGCAAATGTTGGATTGGTTGGGAACTTGAGAAACTTGAAAAAATCCGGCCCTGTGATAGTGAGACTGCTAGGAGGGGTTAGCTTGTTGCAAGAGAGCGTGATTGGATGGGTGCGGGGAGGGAGAGTCTGCGAATGGGGAGGGGGACAGGAATTGTGGTATATGGAGCTATGGAAGTTATCAGATGTGAATGTGATGTTTTGGAGTACGTATACCCGAAATGGCCTGTGGAAAAACAATGAGAGTGTATGCATCCGTGTTTAGGAACAATTGGGAAGTGACTGAAATAGATGGCATAGTGATGGTAGAGATCGAAGGAACGGACTTATGAACAAACCATAAAAAAATAGAGAAGTTTTAAAGATCTGAAATTCTGTTTTGCTCGTGTGTCAAAACGTAATGAAAAGAAGGTTTTAATACTAATACATACTTGACATTGTAAGGTACACTATCAATTAATAGGATAATAAAAGGTTCCGAAGAGTGTTCGCCTGAACAGTTGGGCCTGGGACTGCATTGGGGTAGTGATGTGAACAACGTATGAAATGGGCTGTATGGATACCGTGATAAAGGAACGACTGTGAATAAAATATAATCAATAAATGTGTACGAGTCAGATTTATCTCTGTTGTTTGTATAAAAATTCTGTCAGCTGTGGTTTTTGCTGCCGGTGTTGGTAAAAAATAATAAGCATAAGTAGGAATTAAATTAGATACTGTTGCATGAAGGTTAGCCATGATTTACTGTCGGGAAGCCGCCATGCAGAAGAATGGTAAGTTGGGAAAATGCATTGGTAGTTGGTCTTATTATAAGTAGTATTTACCTTCCATTCTGGTCATCTATCATTTCAATAATTATTGGTAAAAATTTTAGATTAACATCGACTGGAGAAAGGATAACAAATTTACATCTAAAGATACAAAAATAGTTCATGCTCCAACGTTGGTCGTTTTTATGTTTTGGCGTCAACTTATAGGAGTAAAACATGGCTTTTCCATGTGTAGCTGGTCTCGAGCTTAGCTGTACCTGGGTACTTTTCAATAATTAACCATGCAGAAAAACAAATGAAAATATAAACAAAATCATACATAAACTTATAAAGAGTGAAAAAAATCAGTATGGGTACTTTTCAATAATTAACCGTGCAGAGAAACAAATGAAAATATAAACAAAATCATACATAAATTTATAGAGTGTGAAAAAAATCAGTATGAATGAGATCGTAACGATGCCAGTACATTAGCTAAACCCCATAATATGTCATTAGTGTTTTAGTTGTTTGAATATGGATAGAAATAACAAAATATATGTAATGTTAAAAATAGAAGTTCCATGAATATTGCCTTGTTCTGCGGTGATGGTTCCAAAAGAAAGGACCAGATAAGTGGGTTATACAGTATCAATGGGTCATATTTACTCTAAATTCATAATGTTCCTTGCAGAATAAAAAAACTTTTTTAGCAAGCAATGCAGCTATTAGTGGCAATTAATTTCATATGGTATCTGAATCATTACTAAAGCAAAGGTATAGGCTACTTTTTTGAACTTTTGTTTTGGCACCAAGAGTGAACAAGGCATGTGTGTGTCGTAGGAATTTGGGCTAACTTATGGGGTATTTAATTGTGGAAAAATAAGCAGGTATAAAGACTAGATGGAACACTGTAGATTAAGGTCTAAGTGTAAAACGTGGTACAAGTACTGATCGAAAACGGTACACCATTGTTGGTTTTCATTAAATGGGCAAAAAACCTTGTCCTTTGTTGTAGGGCAACAGTGTTTTCTAGTAGAAGGGACCAATGTTGTTGTGCCCTTTAGTGATACCGTGTTTAGGGTGCTTGTTGGCAAGAAATTTGGGAGGTAATGGAGTCATTCTTTTTAAATTATCATTATTGGCGCTGTTTTTACATTTCCAGTTGTGGCGCCGAAAAAAGAGACCTGTTCAAAATGGTGAACTGCGACTGAGGTGTGTAACTCTTACTTGACTTGATCTGCCTTGGTTTCCAATAAAAACAGCAATTCTAACTCCTGGTTAGATTAAACATTATAACAAAATCATTAGAAACTGAGCATTAACAATATACCAATGTCAGCAGTAACATGGCGAGTGTCTGGTCAATAATAGTTATGATGGTTCAGAGTCCTAAGGTTCAAAAGGCTGCTGATGGAAAGGTGGGTATTAAATCATTGTCCTCTTTTGGCATTCAATCTGACCTGTCATTCGAGTTTCAGTTTTTCCAGTCTTAGATTAGTGGGTCAGTTGAAGGGTTCCTTTGCTATAGTGTCAACTACGTGAAATCGGAATTTGATGTGGTTTGCATTTTCTCTGGTATGCTTAGCCAGTGCATTGTTTGGGTCGAGGTATTTAATATCATGGAGGTGCCGGGCCATCCTGATTTTCAGTTTGTTAATGGTTTTACCAATGTAGAAGGATTTGCATTTTGTACATTGGGCTCTGTAGGCTATGCATTTAGTGTTGCAGTTGCTCGTGGTTTTATTTTTGTATGGTTCTTCTGTATTTGGGCAAAGAAAGTGGTTGGTATTGCTGAGTAATTTACAGTAGTGGCATCCTTTTCTTTCGCATGGTTAGGTACCAGGTTTAGTCATGGGTAATGGATCCATGAGTTTGCTAGCTTGCTCCAAATGCTGTCTCAGATTTTTATTCCTTTTGATGCACAACTCTGGGGAGTCGGGGGGGAAGGTGACCAATGGTTGGGATTTCCTTTAAGATACACCAGTTCTCTTTAATGATGCTTTTAAGATTTAGGAAGTCTCTGGAGTAAGTAAGAATCATGCCAAGATGTTCATTAGTTTGTTTTTTCTGAGTTCTGTTGGCATTGGCAGGAAATTCTGGGTTCTGTAGCTTGGCTTCGGAGATTGGGTCTAGGATGCTTTTTATGAATTTATGGTTGTACCTCCTCTCGAGGAAGTCTTTTTCGAGTTTACATAGGTTGTTTTTGAAGTCTCAGTTCTTTAAGACCCTTGCCATCCTGAGACCTTGGAATTTGGTTTTTCTTAGTCTGAAAAGGGTGCATACTTGTGCTGTGTAAAAGTAGGTTCGTCCTCGTTGGTTTCTGGTACAGATTGAAAGTCTGCCAGTGTCTGGATCTTTTTTAATAGTTAGATCTAGGAAGGATGCTGATTCTTTGCTGTAGGTGTTCGTGAATTTTAGAAAGTGAGTTGATGAGTTGATGTGATTGAAAAATTTCAGTAGGTTCGTTTCAGTAACATTTCATATGATCAGAATGTCGTCTATATGGCAAAGATAGAAAACCATCTCAGCAAAATAAGGGGTGTTGTACACTTTCTCCTTTTCCTATTTGCCCAAAGCTGTATTAGCCAGACTGGGAGCCATTACAGCTCCCATTGCTATTCCTTTTTTCTGCCTGTAATACCCGTCATTGGATTTGAAGAAATTGTTGCTTAGAAGGATGTGCAATAGTTTTTCTGTGACTTTAATTTCATATTGTTTGTCGATATTCTGTGAGGTGAGTTTTTCAGAGACTGCCTTGGTGCAGTATTCATGGGGCAAAACTGTGTAGAGTGATTCTATTTCAATTGTGACTATAACTGAATCTTTGTTAACCTGAATGTCTTTTATTTTGATGAGCAGGTCTCCTGTGTCCAGTACGAATTAAGGGTTCCTTTATGTTAGGGGTTTGATCTTGACCTCCAGGTATACTGAAATGGCTTCAGTTATGCTTCCCCTGTTTGGGATGACTGGGCGATATGGGGGGGTCGTTGATGTTTTTGTGGGGTTTGGGAATGCCAAAAAAGTTGGGCAGCTTGGGATGCTCTATGGAGAGGAATTTAAGTAACCGATCGCTGATCAGGCTTTCCTCGCATAGGAAAAGCAGTTCCTCATTGATGTGTCCGTATGCTTCCTTTGATATCAATGTTGCTGGGTTTGTAAAACTCGTCATTTCTGAGCATGGTTTTGATTTTTTAGTTGTATGAAATGGTATCTGTTACAAGTATGCCTCCCCCTTTGTCAGCCTTCATTACTCTCCTGGTTCTGTTGTTGCAGATGTTCTTTAGGGTGGTTATTTCAGTGTGGTTAAGGTTGTAATGTCTCCTCTTTCATGGTTTATTTAGACTTTTTCTGAAGTCGCTTTCACATTTGGTTTCAAACGTTGAGATGATGGGGTGGGGGGAGCACAGAAGTCGCTGGGTTTAGACCATTTCTCTTTTACTGACTCTTGATCTTTGTCCTAGAAAAATATTTTTAAATTGAGTTTTCTTGTGAAGATTTTTAGGTCGAGAATTGACGGAGTTAGGTCTCCTTTTTTGTGTGGAAAAAAGTGAGCCCTTTTTCTAGTAGTTTTAGTTCAGTTGGGGGAGAGTGTTTGTTTTTTTTCTTAATGGTTCCATACCTTGGTCCATTTCTCGTTGTGGTGCTTGGTCTTCATTCAGGTAGATCTTGGGGTGAGGCCCATAGGTGTTTCAGGTTCCTTTTCCCCTGCCAGGTCTTGTCCCGAGTATGAGGGCTCTGAACTGGGGAGATGCTCAGTCTTTTGTTGAAGACTTCCTTCGTCTGAATGCCTGGTGGTGGAACTATGGACCATGTTGCTGTTCAGTATTGGCGGAGTAATCTGTAGCCATGGGCTTTCCTGAAAAACCTGCTGGTTGATATCAGCCACTTTAGAGGGGTTAGTGACCAGGGCCTTGGCTTTTAAATACGGAACAGAGTGATTTTTCTCTACATTTTTATTCTATTATAACTTTTATTTTATAAGTTGTAAAAGCCTAGCACTGAGAATAACCGTTTAAGAGACTTCACGGAGTACAAGGTTTGTTGTTAGTAGTTTTTTCTAATAACTTTAAATTTGTTGTTGTTGAAAATGATTCCCTGAACCTACAAACCTTGGAACTTGGGGTATTAGGAGTCAGTTTTGTTATCCACAATTGCTTGGGTTACCTGGGATAGCAATGTTGAGAGAAAGCTGGATGTAAAACCAATCAGCTCGCTAAACATGAACTAAGAATTGCTACACTTATTGTAGGTTCACTGACAACACACAGTGTTCTAGCACCTCAATGTAATCACATTTACAGAATCTAAAAAACAATACCAAGCAATGCCTTAAATGCACCCTCATAAATTAACACACTCTAATTAACCAATTAAATAATTAAACATTAAACAGAACAGGAATTAATATTTAAACCAACATTTCCAGTTTACTTCATTATTAAGCCCCATAGGGGTTAATGTATTATATTTTAAAATGTGTATGGACTCTTTATATAAAAATTTGTCCTTTAGTAACAAATCATTTTGGTATTTTAAATCCACTTGCTCAAAAACAGTACCCTGTAATAATAAATGATTACTTTTATGTGAGCTTTAAAATGGGCAGAGAAATGCATCTTCCTTCTTCTGTTTTTTTAATATCCATTAAATGTTCCATAAATCTAATTTTAAACATTCTCTTGATCTCCCCAATGTAAAAAAGGTTGCAGGGACATTTCAAAGCTTAGATTACCCCCTTACTTGTACAAGATTAAGAAGGACTACTGGTTGGCTAACAAAGAGTATAAGAGAAGAGTTGGAATAGCAAAGAATAAGGCATCAGAGACCCTCTATCAGCTTCTGGAAAGTGACCCAATAGATGACACAAACTCTATCAGGTTGCAAGGCAAAGACAGAAAGATAAAGAAGGTAGTCGGACACCTTTCATATGTCATGCCAGCAACAACCTTGCTCACCAGCCCACAGGAAATCAAAGGCAGATGGAAGGACTACTTTCAGCAGCTTCTGAATGAAGAAAGCCCCACAGAAACTGTACTGTCTGAGACAGAGTACAATAAAAGAAGTGGAGAAAACCACCCTAGAAAAGGTAAGAACAGCTTTAAGGAAAGTTAAGTTAGGGAAAGCAGCAAGCTCAGATGAGGTGACAGCAGATATGATTAAGATGCTGGGTGAGACAGAGGAGGAATGGGGGTACTCATAGCAGTATGGAGAAAAAGACTTATCACAGGTGACTGGAGAATAAGCATACTAACTTCAGTGTACAAGAACAAAGGGAACATCTGCAACTATGGGCAGTACAGAGATATCAAACTCCTGCCACACTGCATGAAAGTTCTGGTGAGGGTGATTGATAAACACACAGCATAAGAGAATGGGAGATGACCAGTTCAGATTCAGATCAGGATGCAGCAAAATCAACCTGATGTTTTCAGTGAGACATAGGTGATAAGAAGCAAGAGGTGAGGAAAAAGTCCAAATTAACATTTCTAGACATATGGCAAGGTCTCAAAAAAGCTAATTTGGGCAGTCCTGTGGTGGATCAAAGTCTCAGAAACATTGGTAGAATTAGTGAAGGCTGTGTACAAAGACACAATGACTCAAGTACCTCATGAAGAGGATCCTATGCCTTAAACACATGTCCTACATGGATAGACTCAAAAAACACCAGCTGTTCTCTGCCTAATATAGTCTACTAAGAGGCGAGCTCTGCTTGACTTACAAAGCCATGTCTGAACCAGCTCTGTTAGAAATGCCACATCTAAAGAAATCCCAATCCCTCCGCACCACATGCTCCAGAGACCTCAACCTCATTACCACAATCAACAGAACATGCTGGAGGGACAGGTTCATAACACAGAGACTGCCCATGCTCTGGAAGAGACTTCCCATACACGTCAAGCACAGCACCTCACTAACCCTCTTCAAGAGAAATCTTGATGAGTGGATGGGAAATAGAAAGTTCACCCCGGGGATCACTCCAGTGACTCTACTTGATAGAGGCACTAGGAACTAACGACAAGCGGCACAATGCCAGGGCACTGCTATGGGCTAAGCTTGTAAAGGTCCCAGGGCCATTAGCCTAGTACACACCTGTGAACCTATGAACCTGTGAAATAGTGTTTATTCTCACAGAGGGGCTCAGCTCTGAGCCCTCTGCTGTTTGTACTAATGATGGACTACATTAGCAAACGGGTTGAAGAGGACAGATCATATTTGCTGTATGCAAATGATGTGACACTGCAGGCAGACTGAGCAAGAACTTCAGTAATGCATAGGGGAATGGAATTCAAAACTGAAAACACATAGGATGAAATGATGTACAGATAAGACAGTTGTAATGGTAGCAAATGGAGGAAACATACCTCCCAACTATACAGCCTTTTGCAGAATGTCCAGATTTTGGCCCCATATTTTTGGTCCATTTTTCATAAAATTGTGGTTTTCTGGTGAAGTATTGGTAAATCATTACAGACCATTGTAAACCAAAAAGGAGCAAAACTGAGAAAATTCAAAGCGAACTGGACAACCGGGAAAAAGTAAAATTTTATTTGAGCGCTTTCGTCAATTTTTACCTGACTTCTTCAGAAT
Organism: Protopterus annectens; assembly: GCF_019279795.1. NCBI lineage: Eukaryota > Metazoa > Chordata > Ceratodontiformes > Protopteridae > Protopterus > Protopterus annectens. Next base: position 527,242,355 of record NC_056726.1, on the reverse strand, counting down.
AAAATCAAGTTATACTCAGAGTCTTATGTAACTAGTGCAATAAATCAATTAAAAAACACTTATAAAATGTACATCTTCTTTTAAAGGTACAGGCTTAATGCATTTTACTAGCAAGTCATGTACATTTTTACCATAGATGTTATATCTCTTTTTATATATATTTTCAAAACCAAGAATAAATAAAATCAATAACATTCTTGTCATGGTTGTAAGAGACATTGGATATTTAAATGTAGAAGTCTGGTTTTAATTTAAAAAAAACTGCTAAGTGAGACCATATCATTAAGCCCTGGGCTAGTGGTGGCATTGACCCTCAATTGCCATAATAGTTCTTTATACTCCAGCATATGGTCAGTAGGGCCACCCCTTTCTTCTATGATCTGTTCAAGAACTATAATCTTGAAATAGTGACCTGGGTGAAGTTTAATATGTTTGGCTAATGCATTTGTGATGTTACATTTGTCTATATCATAAACATGTTGGTAAATGCGAGTTCTAAAAGCATTTTTGTTTTTTCCAATATAGAAGCACGAACAAGTCTGACAAATGCTGGCATAAATGACTTTTTTACTGCCACAATTGTGTTTCTGAAATAATCTAACCCATCCATAACCTTTGAATAAAGCCCTGTCTCCCTCTAGGATGTGCTTACACTGCGTGCACTGCCCACATTTTGTCATTTTTCCCAGTCTACCGGTGGTACTACTAGATGATTTCTTTCTGTTGGAACTATTAATTAGAGACAATGATAAAAAGTTTGTAGCATTGCAAGACACTGTTTGCAAACTGGTGGGGGGGGGGATTAAAAGAAGCAGAGAGTTGAGATAGAAGGGAAAATAGTCAAATAGGTTATCTGCTTCAAGTATCTGGGAGGGGTGGTTGAAGAGGAGGAGGGAAGTCTTAATGAGGAGGTCAAAGCTAGACTCAGAGGGGCTATAGCTAACTGGCACAGAGTGTCAGGGGTAATGTATAACAGAAGAATGCCAATGAAGCTGAAAAGTAAGTTGAACAAAACCAGTGGTGTAACCAGTAGTATTGTATGATACAGAAACCTGAGCAGTAAAGGTAGAGCAGTTGAGGAAGCTAGAGGTGATGGAAATTAAGTACCTGAGATGAGCAGTAGGATGCACACTGTGGGACAGATGAAGAAATGAAGCAGAAGCCAAAGTGGCTGCATTTGCAGAGAAGGTCAAAGAGAGCAGATTATGGTGATGTGCACACATGTGCAGAAAAGTAGAATGCAATCTGGTGAAGACGATTTGGGACAGATAGGAATAAGGTTAGAGGAAATGAGGGCATCCAGCAAAGAGATAGATGGGATTGTGTGAGAGAAGACCGGCAACAGCAAGACATGACTGTCAAAGAAGGTAGGAAAGTGGCGTTGAATCGAGAGAAATGGCAACAGTTGACACAACACCCCAACTTTGTGCAGAAAATGGGAAAAAGAAGGGGTTGATGATGATGATGATAATGAAAGTGTGTGTGTGTGTGTGTGTGTGTGTGTGTGTGTGTGTGTGTGTGTGTGTGTGTATATGCATGAGGGTTGGTTGGGGTGGCTGTCCCACTTCCACGCACCCCTACACTAATGAGTAAAGTCTGCTACATTGGCTTGGAGGGGACACTAGCTATCAGTGAGAACTTGCCTGAACAGCACTTACAGAATATGTGGGTCAGGAGGAGTATTAGACACCAGGGAGAACTCTTTACTGCTGTGTTGTGTGTAAACTGATTGGGAAAATCAGAAGTTTAAATGCATATTCTTCTGTAACTTTTCAGTAACTACATAGGTTCATAGGTTCATACTAGGCTATCTGCCATAGGGCATTTATAAGCCTAGCCAGAATGTGTTTGGCTTTCGCCACCCATTTTAAATGTATTTTGCTATGCCCTTTTTCGAGGTTAGTATACTGTGCCTCTGTCTAACAGTGACACAGAAGTGATACCCGGGGTAAACCTACGATCTCCCATCCACTCATCAAGATTCCTCTTGAAGAGAGTCAGTGAGGGACTCTGCCTAACCTGGACTGGGATTTTATTCCAGAGTGAAGGGAGCCTCTGGGTTATGAGTCTGTCCCTCCAGCATGTCCTATTTATTTCAGTGCTGAGGTTCAAGTTTCTCGAGCGCGTAGCTCGATGGGGTTTGGATTTTCTGAGGTGCAGCATGTCCATTAATTCCGGGTTGGACATGGCTTTATACGTCAGGCACAGATCGCCTCTGAACAGGCGGTATGTCACTGAGTAGAGCTGGAGTTTCTTTAACCGGGCAGCATATGGCATCTGTTTGAGCCCTTTGATCCTCTTGGTGAGGTACTTTTGGGGTCTTTCCATTTGCTGCAGGTGTCTGGTAAGGTACATCCCAAAAGGGGCATTGTACTCAATTATGGGCCTGATGAGGGAAGAGTAAAGAGGCACGATGACCTCCCATGATCTAGATGTGAATCCCTTCATGATTAGGTGGGCTATATAAAATGTTTTTCTAACCACTTTGGCCATGTGGTTGTCAAATGACAGATTGCTATCAACTTGGGTCCCCAGGTCCCTAATTACTTCTGTACTTAATGGATTACCACCTATGTGGTAATTTGTGGGCACTTTGTTTTTACCAAAGGGGATGACTATACACTTTTTGGCATTTAGCTTGAGGCCATGGCTCTGGCACCAGTTGCCTGTTTCTATGAGGCCCTTTTGGAGGATGCTTGTGTCGGCTGGAGAGTCGATTATGGTGCCCAGTTTGCAGTCATCTGCGAACTTGGTCAGCCACAGTCCTTCCGTGTTGGCCTGTACCTTCGAGAAATATATACCAAACAAGAGAGGTCCCAGGACTGAGCCTTGTGGAACACCACTTGTAACTGGTTTGGAGTCTGACATGGCTCCAGCAATTCTAATCATGTGGGTTCTGTCCTTGAGCCAGTTTGCAATCCATCTAGTGACATAGGGGTTTATATTTAAGCTGGTGAGTTACCCGAGTGGGGTATTGTATCAAAGGCTTTTGCAAGGTCCAGGTAGGCTGTGTGGACCACCTTCCCCTCGTCAATGGCCTTGGTGACTGTTTCAAAGAAATCAACCAGGTTTAAGAGGCAGGATCTGCCCTTAAAAAAGCCGAACTGGGTAGGATCCAGTGTTTGTAGGTCCCCAATATCTTTATTTATGAGGTCCATGATGATCCTTTCCATAGCTTTGCAGACCAAGCTAGTCAGGCTTATGGGGCGATAGTTTCCAGGATCCGTTGAGGCACCACCTTTATGGAGAGGGACCACTGTTGCTGCACGCCACTCTTTGGGCACATATCCTGTAGTAAGGCTGAGATTGAACAGTAGTTTTATGTTTGGGTTTAGCTCTTCTTGGAGTTCATGTAGGACGCAGCCCGGGACACCATCTGGTCCCATTGATGCTGTGTTTTTTGCTTTGGAGAGGGCGCTCTTACCTGAGCATCTGAGATGTCAGGGGGGCAGCACTCTGCTGGGATAGATATTTGCCCTTTTGGTGGGGAGGGGGGGAGAAGTTTGCGCTGAACCTGTCAGCTAGGATGTTGGCAATGTCTGTGGATTTGGTGTATTTTTTGTCATTTTGGACTAATTCTGAGCATATCTGGGAATTACCACCCAGGTTCCTAACATAACTAAAGAAAGCCTTGTGATTATCCTTAGTGTCCTGTGCAATTTTTCTCTCGAAGCTGGCCTTAGACAATTTTATGTGTGCCCTTAGTTTTTTGCTAATACTGATCAGTGATGCCTTCCCTTTTTGGGATTTTGCTCTATCATTTAGTAGCTTCCTCCTTCTATTGTATAGTTTGTTTATGGCTGGGGTCCACCAGACAGGACATCTGCCTTTGGAGGATTGGGTCTTGGTTTTATTTGGGATCGCATGATCCATGCATTTCTGAAGGTGTTCATAGAATTCATTTATAAAGGATTCTGCGGTCTGGGCCGTATTTTCCACAGGCCTGGGGGCTTTGAAGGATTCCACCTCAGTTTTGAGGAGTGTGAAATTTGCTTTAGAGAAGTTTTTCACTGTGGTTTTCTGGGCAGGGGGTGGGGTCGGGATTTGAATATCCAGTGAGATTAGTTTATGGTCTGATCTTACCAGTGAGGGATACACTTCTTGTCTGGAACATAGAGTCCCCATGTTGGTGATGATCAGGTCCAGTATGTTTTCCCCTCTTGTGGGAGTGGTAACAAGTTGTTCCATAGCATTTGAGTTTATAAATTCTAGGAACCTTTGGGCTAGGGTGTTGGAGATAGAGTAATGCTCCCAGTCTATGTTTGGGTAGTTGAAGTCGCCCAATATAATGGTGTTTGGAGAGACCTTCATATTTTCCAGTGTTCTCAGGAAGGCCAAGTGGGGTTCCTGGGTTTGGGAGGGTGGTCTGTAGCAGGCTATAAACTGGAAGGCAGATGTTCTTCATCTCACATTGCTGCAGTCATAACCTGTGGGTAGTCCGCTGTCCTCGGTCGGCCCGAATACCAAAGTGTTAGGCAAGGCCGGTCATGGTCGCTCAGATCTGACGTCAGTACGCCGTGGTACTAAAGCGCATGACCGATGCCATATCCTCAGTCTTTCTTGCCGCATGGTCCGAAGCAGAAGCAGCGTTTTGCAAGTGCCGTTCGGCGTCCTGAAATTTTCGTATTCTGAGTTTCAGACCGAAGACCAAGTTGAGCTAAGTACCCCGTTGGGGAATATTTTTGTCTTTTCTTGCCTCAGTTAAATCCGGATGTCAGAAAAAGTGAATAATTGTATTTCTTGTGGGAAACAGATACCTCATAGGGATTACCACTCTCTTTGTATTCCTTGCTTGGGGCCTGAGCACAACGTAGTCGGGTGTCGCTTTTGTGCTAGATTTAATAAGTGCACCATTAAACGCAGGTTAGATTGTGCTAGGCTTGTCTTTGGTAAGCAGTGTAATTACAATATGCCGTTGGATCCTCCGACGCCCGCTACCGCTAAGAAGCGTAAGGAAAAATCGTTAAAGTCCAAGCAGGATGAGTCGTCCGTTACGGACGCCGGTTCTTTAGAAACTACGGTGGAATCTGTGGATCCAGCCGAGGTTTCAGCTGAGTCTCAGGGGGAGCCTTTAGTTTTGCAGGATGTGGCCTCTCAGGAGTCGGGTCAGGCTGAGGGGGCCTCTCAGGTCTCTGTAGTCCCTTCTTTGCATAAGGTGGTTAGGCCTTCTACTTCTGTCTCTAAGGTAACTTCCAAGGTCAGGCCTGGTTTGTCTTCCTCTGGCGTCAGCCCTAGTTCTGCAGGTTCTGTACCTAAAAGCATATGCTGAAAATGGCAGAAGATTTAATTACCTTAATCAGGGTTCTTTGCCCTCCAGATAAGAGGCCTAGGGTGGAGCCAGAGGTGGAAGGATTGGAGCATTCCTCAGATTACTCGGAGTCTTCGGCTGAAGACATTCAGGATTTTCCTCCTTATTCTGATTCAGATGCAGAGGATTCTAGTCCTTCTGCTTCCCCCAGAGGATTTTTCTTTTCTGAAACCCTGCATTCCATGAGAGAGCATTTTAAGTGGGAAGGTCAGGATTTCTCAGATTCTAGAAAGAGACTTAGGGAATTTTGTTTTACCACAGCATAGGCCCTTGGCTATACCCCTGTTTTGGATGTTGTTCAGGATGTTTTCTCTGAAGCTTCCCTTAATCCTGATTCTTTGCCTCCTGCCCCGGTCAAGCCAGACAGGTATTACAGAGTGCCTGAGGCTCATAAATATTTGTATAAGAGCCGAGAGCTGACCTCGAAACTATTAGCCAGGGACCTAAGGGTGTCAGGGCTTCTGTTGTAAAGAATCCAGTTCCTATGGATAAAGATTCTAGAGCTTTGGATAGGTGGGGTAAAAAAGTGTATACCTCTTCCACTCTAGCAATGAGGGCTTTGAATTGCCAGTTTCATATGCTGAAGTACCAGAATTTTCTCCTAAGTCAGTTGAAATCTAAGGTAGATGCTTTGGCAGAGGGCATTGAGTGTAAGGAATTGCAGGATTTAGTTCATGCCTCTGATCAGGTGGGTAAGCATTCTTTGCAGTGTGGTTTTGATGCTCTTCAGGCCTCTTCCAGGGTGGCTGCCACTGGATCAGTTATTCGTAGGCACGCCTGGCTTAAGGATCAGAACTTGTCAGAGCATGTTAAAGCTTGAATTTTGGATGCTCCCCTTCAGTCTGAAGTTCTGTTTGGTTCTCCTGTGGAGTCAGTTTTGAAGAAAATGGAAGACAAAGCTAAGTCTATGCAAATAGTTAAGGATTTTTTACAGGTGCAGCCCCCTAAGTTTAGCAGAAATTGGCCTACTAAGGGATGGGCTTATCCTTCTTCTGATTTACAGTCTAGGGGCAGATCTAGACGTGGTAGGGGCAGAGCTCATGCTCAAGGTTCTTTCAGGCCTAGGACGTGGAGTTCCCCTGCACAATCTTCAGGTGAGGGCAGGGGCCAGCCTTTTCGTAAACAGACCCAATGACCTGTATCTCCAGCTGCCAGATCCCTCCTGTCTGGCAGCTCCTCTGGGAGGAAAGTTGGCACTTTTCAGGCAAAATTGGCTTTTAGTCACTCAGGACAAATGGGTGTTGGACATTATAGATCGAGGCTACAAGTTTTATTTTCACTCCTTGCCTCCTTTCAAAGGCATGCCAGACGTTCCTTCTCAGCAAAAGGTGGAGGCTCACAAACAGATTTCTTTACTTCTAAAATGGGGGCTATCCAGGAGGTCCCTCCGTCAGAAGTAGGCCTAGGATTTTATTCTCGCCTGTTTCTTGTACCAAAGAAAGGAAACACTTGGAGGCCAATTCTGGATTTGTCTATTCTCAACACATACCTGGACATTCCAAAATTCAAGATGTTAACTTTGCAACAACTTCTGCCTCTATTAGGCAAAGATCACTGGATGGTAACTCTGGATCTCAAAGAGGCTTATCTTCACATTCCTATCAGGCCCAGCTGCAGGAGGTTCCTGCGTTTGGGCTGGGACTTTACATTATCAGTTCTCTGCATTGCCCTTTGGCTTATCTACTGCGCCCAGGGTGTTCACAAAGGTCCTGGCACCGGTGATAGCCTTCTTCAGGTTAAGGGGAATACAAATGTATCCTTATTTGGACGATTGCCTGATTCTGGCTCAAGACAAAGTCAAGTTACTTCACCATCTACAGTATGTTATGGCAGTGTTAAGGTGCCTAGGGTATTCTGTGAACGAAACAAAGTCCAGTCTAGTACCCTCTCAGGACATGTGCTTTCTGGGTGTGAGACTGAATACAGCCTCTCAGATGGCATTTTTGACCCCGGACAAACAAAGAAATCTTACCCTTTACTTCCAACAATTGTCTCTACGGTCCAGGCTGACTGCAAGGACAGTCCTTCAAGCCTTGGGGTTCATGGCATCTTGTATTCTGGTGCTTCCCAATGCCAAACTGCATATGAGGAAGCTACAATGGTATCTCAAAAGCGTATGGACTCAACACTGCCATGATTTGGACACTGTCATTCAGATGATACCTTGCATCCAAAGGGAATTTTTGTGGTGGGCTCAGGAATGTCACCTAAACAAGGGACTCTCTGTGACCCGACCAGAGGCGAGTCAGATCTTAACGACAGATGCCTCAGACATGGCTTGGGGAGCACACTTCAATGGAAAATGGGTTCAAGACACGTGGCCTGCCAGACTACAACATTTGCATATCAACATGAAGGAGATGTTGGCAGTCCAATTTGCATTGATGGCTTTCAAGGATCTACTTCACCCAGGACAAGTGTTGATTCAGACAGACAACACAACAGTCATGTGGTACATCAACAAGCAGGGGGGTACCCATTCGTACCCTCTTTGCAGACAAGCTATGATTTTGTGGGAGACTGCTCTGTTTGCACCTCACTCTTCAGGCAAGGTTTCTGCCAGGAGCACAGAACTCCTTAGCAGATGTTTTGAGCAGACAGATGGTGGATCCCCACGAGTGGAAATTGGATCCTCATATTTTTCAACAGTTGACGGTGGCGTGGGGGACTCCAGACATAGATCTGTTCGCTTCTCCACTGAATTACCAACTGCCAAAGTTTTGCACAAAGCTGTTTCACCCAAAAGCTTGGAAAGTGGATGCTCTATCATTCAGTTGGAACAACCTTCACGTTTATGCCTTTCCTCCTCTGCCTCTCCTTCCCAAGGTGCTCCTAAAGGTCAGGCAGGACAAGCCTTGCATGATTCTGATAGCTCCAGATTGGCCACGGCAGCACTGGTACCCTCTGCTGAGGACTTTAGTACAGGAGCCTCCTTGGCCTTTGCCATTAATTCCACACCTTTTGTCCCAGGCAAGCAATCATTTCCGCAATGTCAGGATTCAGTCCCTGCATCTGACAGCCTGGCGTATTCTGTTTTAGACCCTGGGGGGTCGCAGCTTCCTCAACAAGTTTTGAATGTCATTGTGGAGGCCAGACGGCCTAGTACAAGGAAAGATTATGCTGATAAATGGAGGAGATTTTTTCTTTGGAGCAAAACAAAGAGCTTTGATGTTTCAGTGCCTAATTTGAGTGTTTCACTTCAGTATCTTACAGAATTATTAGACAAGGGTTTGTCTTTCTCCTCTGTAAAAGTTCATGCTGCAGCCATTTCTGCTCACTATGACTGTGACCCACCATTATTCTCTCACCCTTTGTTCAAGCAATTTCTTAGAGGGGCAAAGAACATAAGACCCCCACGTAGGGCTCCTACTCCTTCCTGGGATCTCAATTTTGTGTTGGAAAAGCTCACTTTATCTCCTTTTGAACCTGCAGCTACTTCAGAGTTGAAGTTTTTGTCTTGAAGACTGCTTTTTTGTTGGCCATTATGTCTGCTAGAAGGGTATCTGAATTACAGGCTCTAATGGCAGTTGAACCCTTCCTGATATTTCATAAGGATAGGGTCTCACTATGTACTAATCCTACTTTTATGCCTAAAGTTGTTTCTAATGTGGCCTTAAACCAATCTATTCATCTGCCTACATTTTATGCTGATCCCCAAAATAAGGGGGAGAAAATTTTGCATTCTTTGGACATTCACAGGCAGTTACGTTATTATTTGAGCAGAACTAAAGGGTTCAGACAGTCCCAACAGTTATTCATTTCTTTTGCCTTGGAATCTCAAGGAAAACCTGTTTCAAAACAAACTATTTCTAAGTGGATTGGCCATTGCATTGCTTTTTGTTATTCTCATCATGGTAAGGAGGTTCCGCTGGAATCAGACCTCATTCCACTAGGGCTACTGCCACTTCTACTGCTTTTTAAGGGAGTAGCTACTAAGGATATTTTGGAGGCAGCTACCTGGAGTTCAGTGCACACTTTTTCTAAACATTACCATCTTCCTCTTTATTCCAAATCTAGGGCTGGGTTTGCCACTGCAGTTTTACAGGGCATGTTAGCAGCTCCTAATGCTATCTGATTTTACCAACCTCCCTTTACCTTTGCTTTGGGATTCTACCCACAGGTTATGACTGCAGCAATGTGAGATGAAGAACATAGTACAGTTTTGTACCTACCATAAATGTAGATGTTCGAAGATCCACATTGCTGCAGTCCAATTTACCCTCCCTCCTTCCCCTCTGTAGTTTGGGGTGGCTGTGTGGTTTGTGGTGTATCTATTGTTGCTATTTTGGTGATTGGGTATTTTTCTATTTTTGGCTATGGCCTTTCTTTTTAAGGCCTTCTGACATCTGGGGCAAGAAAGACTGAGGATATGGCGTCGGTCATGCGCTTTAGTACCACTGCGTACTGACGTCAGATCTGAGCGACCATGACCGACGCCGGCCTAACACTTTGGTATTCGGGCCGACTGAGGACAGCGGACTACCCACAGGTTATGACTGCAGCAATGTGGATCTTCGAACATCTACATTTATGGTAGGTACAAAACTGTACTTTTTACCCACTGTTAGTTGCACATGGATAGTCTCTGATGCTTCGTGCTTTGCCACCAACCTGGAGGTGTGGGTATCTTTGATGAATATCAATGCTCCCCCTCCTTTTGTGGTTCGGTCCAAGTTTTGGGGCCGAAAAGCATGGTATGAGGTATAACCTGGTAGTGCTGGGGTGCTCTCGGGAGCCCTGAACCAGGTTTCTGTTACTGCACAGATATCAATGTTCTCCATGCTAAGGAGAGTTTCGAGTGCGTGCATCTTGAGGTTTAGACTTCTGGCGTTGAGTAGCATTACTCTTAGTTTCTTATCCCTTGTGATACCTATGGAGGTGGGTTTGTCTTTTGAGCCTTGCCTAAAAAAGGCACTATGGGGGTAGCAAGAGCCTTTGCCAATATCCGAAAGCCCAGGGGTGACAGGTGCAAGACGTCCCTAGCGAAGCATCGTGGCTTGTCGAGCATATCATCCCAAGCTGACAGGCATTGGATCCCCTTTGAATGACACCAGTACTTAAGCCAATTGTTGAAATTGATCATCTTGTCTTCATATTGTGGCATCATTCTTGGTGAGGGTAAGATGCTACTCAAGGTCAGGGTCATACTGGCCTGGGCTACATGCTTAGAGAGCTCCTTTATGTCTCTTTTCATGTAGTCCAGGGAGGTACGTCTCAGGTCATTCACACCAGCATGGACAATGACTGAGTCATATTTGTACTTGCCTTGGAGTGACCTGAGTGCTTGTGTTATGTGGCGGATCCTAGCGCCCAACAGGCTGCTCACCGTGACCCTCTCCTTGTTCAGCCTGGTGAGTGGGACGTCAGTGTGCCTGACGTTAGTCACCTATTACAAGTGTATCAGGTGTGTTGTTTAGTCTTAAGGGCTGTGACTGTTTGGCACACTGGCTTTGTGAGATATGTGTTGCACGTGTTTTGTTTTGGGGTAGCGGCTGCTTGGGTGTCTGCTTTGGAGGTCTCTGCTGCTTCGGCAGATCTTTATTTAGTGCCTCCGAGTATGTTTTTGTGTGATTATGTGTTTGGTTTGCTGTCGTGGTAGGTCTATGTGAGACTGGAATTGTAGTGAGTGTGGTTTCCTTCTCCTCCTGACTGGTTATGCCAGTACTGAGTTGAGAGAGCTTAGCCTCCAGTTTGGCTATATGGTTGCATCTCTCACATGTGTTGGAATTTGTTGGGAGGAGGAGAGGGTTGTCTGTGTACATGAGGCAGTTGTAACATTGCCTCAAGATTCCCAGATTCACCAGCTGGACCGGAGAGGAGATTGACAACTGACCTTTGGACATGCTAGAATAATATTGGGAATTCCTTAATAATTGAAAACCAGGGCCACTGGGGAGTGAGGGTGTAGTGCTTTTAATTTTTAGTGCTGACTTATATAATTGCTTTAGTGAGCAAGTGCCAGGTAACTTAAGTGCAATGTGTTACAGGTAACTTAAATGCAAAAATGACAAACAGTAACTTTCTTTCAAGTGAAACAAGGAAATAAGTACAGTAAGCAATGCAGATATCACTAGTGATCCACAGAAGCACTGAGAAGCTGCGTATTAGGTGGAATTAGCATTCCAGGGAAATAACAAGCAAACAAACAACAAGCATATAAACAAAGCTAGATTCAGCAGGCCTGGATCTAGTCTATGCTACAGCAAACAAGGTTTACCAATTTCAGTAAGATACAGTTCAAATATTCAGGCACTATAAACCTTTAACCAGAAATTCCCAGCTCAGAAGGGCAGAGTCCAGCCTCTTCTCCCACAAGAGTGCAGACCACAAACCTTCTTAATGTAAAATAACTGGCCTGAAGCCCAAGTGCTTAAACCAGAACAAATACACTTTAAGAATAACAGGCACTGGGCTCTCAATCAGCAGTTCCCAACTTAGAAGGATGAAAGCTACCTGTCCTGCCACCACAGTGCATGCCACAAACCTTCCTAATGTAAAACAACTGGTCTGAAGCCCAAGTGCTTAATCCAAAAGACTTAGAATGATAGCTACACTTTAATCAAGTTACTACCAAGCAGTAATAAGTACAATTGAATACTTTAGAGAATGCCTGGATTAGTGATCACGTTACACAAACAAAGCTAGATCCAGCAGGCCCGAATCCAGTCTATGCCACAGCAAACAAGGCGCACCAACTTCAGTAAGAAGCAGTTCAGATATGCATGCACTATAAGCCTTCAACCAGAAATTCCCAGCTCAGAAGGGCAGAGTCCAGCTTCTCCTCCCACAAGAATGCAGACCACGAACCCTCTTAATGTAAAATAACTGGCCTGAAAGCCCAAGTGCTTAAACCAGAATTAATACACTTTTAGAATAACAGACACTGAGCCCTCAATCAGCAGTTCCCAACCTAGAAGGATGTAAGCTACCTGTTCTGCCACTACAGTGCAGACCACAAACCCTCTCAGTACAAAACAACTGGTCCAAAGCCCAAGTGTTTAAACCAAAAGGCTTAGAATGAGTTACACCAAGCAGTAATAAATACAATGACTGAGCTTATCTCTTGACACATTTGTGATTTCAGGATTTATGTTTACTGCCCAAAGTAGCTTGTTACAGAATGTTTTTTTGTAGAAGGGAATATAATGTTGCAAGAAATTATACAGCCACTTTAAAGAGAGAATATACATTTTAGGGACTCATTTCTGCATTCATTCTGGGAGTGTTTTGCACTGTATGCTGACGTTCATGACCTCTGTTTCTGTCTCTCTCCCATCCTGTCCTCTGTGTAGGGCAGGTGTTTGGTTATTATTAGGATTAGCTAGTGAATCAGAAATGACTGCAGTGTGATTAACTGTTGTGTATTTGGCCTGTCATGCAACAGTGTGACAGGTTGCATATATAGTGTGCACAGTGAGAATGAGTGCCTGGCCTTTTGCACCAAAAAAAAAATATGTGTGTGTGTATAATTCTGAGAATGCAGGAAAAGTAGTAAAACAGAAATTGTTCACAAATCTGAATATAAAAGAGGATTGTAATGTACATAGGCAAGGTTCATTCAATTGCCTAATATTCACATTCTGCTTTTTTCTTTTATGTTCACCCATGTTCTGCTTGTAAATAAATCATGCTGGATATAGTCTAGAGTCTAATAACTAGCAGAGTGTACATCAGCAGGACACATAGTCTCTTTTTCAGTAAGAGAGATGAAACATACAGTCCTCCTTTGAACAATTTCAGTTTTATCTTCCTGCCCACGAGGGTAAAGCTCAAGCAATAAACCCACTCAAAACTGCCTTTCAAAGCCATTATGTATTCTGAGTATGAAAAAAAGTCTTAAAATGTTATTTAATTCCTTGCAGTCTTCTGATGCTGAGTAGAGGAACGGACAATTACATGTTTTGCCTCTGTTGTATTGACGTTGTCAGAAGTATTTGTGTTCAGGTGTTCATTACTGTTATCTCCCTGAAATGTACAGGTCAGCACTTTGCTGTGAGCTTGACTTGTGTCACTTGCAAGAACAGACCAATGCATTAGGACATGGCACTTGCACAAGATTTGTTGTATATTCAGTATCCTCCTGTAGTACTAATATATATGCTGCACTTTTAGGCATACATCTCAACATCTTTGCTCAATACCTCTCACCTTGTTAGTTCAAAGCTGGACAAAGCCTAAAACAATGGAGGGACAAAGGCTAAAAATAGAGACACATTTTAAATATTGTTCTCGTATAGTTACTAGGATAACAGGTTTTGCATTAGCAAACATTTTATGTAGGGTATGAAGTCAGAAACTCAAATGTATGTTATATTTAGTGACTTCAATCCTTAGGGATTTGCCAGAAAACCACAGAAAATTGGTGGAACAGACTACAATATGAGGCAAAATTTGGACAGTTGAAAGGTATTCTCAAGATTTCAAAACAAAGCCAAAAATAATGGGGAGGACAAAGACCAAAATTAGGGGCATTTTTTAAATATTCTCATTCACTTAAACATTACGGGAAAAACAGGTTTGCATCAAAATGCATTTTCTGAATAAAAGGTATGAAAATCTAATTTCTGGCATTATTAACTGAGTACAATTCCCACTGATTTACCAAAAAATCGAAAATTTAAGGAGTCATTGCAAAAATGTGAGTCAAAAATCAAGGATGTTCTGCAAAAATCAGGAACAGTTGAGAGGTATGCCTGCAGGCTGTGGTGTCATTCTGCAGTAGATTTTGCTGTATATTCAGTGTTTTCTTTTTATGCAATATTTTGACTGATGCCGCTATAGTAATGTAGTCATTCTTGTTTTATCGGTTGACTTGATTGACTTGATAATTACCGATGTCAAAATATCCTCTAGCAGTTCCCAAAGAGCACTGTAGATTCTGCATGATATTGCAAGCGCTATTGGCTGTAACTCTCTTTGATGATAAAGCATTTTTTGAATGCAGGTTCCAATTGTATGCCAGTGCCTTATACATATCAAATAAACATGTTGTAGTGTGTGTAGCCACTAGTGGATATTGGCATTTGTGTAAAGGTGTAGTGCATTCAGCCAGGATATATCTTTCTGTTTTGTTCAGGTAGCAATTCGTAGGTTCATAGATAAGTACCATTTTAAGCCTAGCCAAATTCCCTTTCAAAGTTGAAAATCCAGCTCTATACCTTGTGAATGTGAGGCAAAATCTTTAACCGTTATGCCAGCCTCCAACCCCCAGTAAATAACATGAAGCCATTTTTCAAACTGATGTTTTTTTTTTTTTTTTTTTTTTTTTATTTAAGGTTTTGTTCTTCACATTAAACCTCAGTTGTACACAGCATACCAACAGTGAGTATGAACTATGTTTGTTGACAAATTCTAGCAGAAATCCTGTAAGAAAAAAAAAAAAGAATATAGAGAAGGCATGAATGGCTTATCATGGGTGAAAAAAACCTGTGCTGACAGATATGGAAGCCAGTGTTGGGAGCGCAATGTATGCATGATAATACAGTCCATTAAAACATATTAGTCAAACTTAAGGCATAAACTATGAATGTGAAATTGTTCAATCTCGCCGTTTGTTCTTACACACGGTTCGGAGCCGATCCTCGGCTCCGAGTCGGCCGCATCACCAGCTCTGCATCTTCGAGAAAGCTCGAGGCACAGTAATATCCCATGATCCTCGGGTGCTAACCCTCAGATCTAGTTTGCCGCTAGCAGCAGATCACATCGAGAGGCTCGGGCCAGTAGAATTTTTACTATATATTTCTTGTCATTTACTTCTAATTTTTACATTTTATACTCTTCTTTATAGTGTTTGATAGGTTTATTATTTAGTTGTTGTTTAAGGCTAGTTTAGTTAAGTTGTTACTTCAAAATTCTTAGTAAGGGCCTTAGGCCGTTTTTCTGTAAGAATTTACAGTACTTAAAAATAAATAAATAAATAAATAATAATAGTTTTTTGCCTTTAACTTTTTCTATTTTTCATATATATATATATATATATATATATATATATATATATATATCATAGTGTGCTGTGTTAGTGTTTTACAGTTTAGATATATATTGCATTTAAATTATATTACAGGAATTTTTTTCTTAAGAGTGGTGTACTTTTTCTTGGATTTTTTTCCTTTCTGTTAATAATGTCAGAAAAGACCAAAAGTGTTTTTAAAAGGTGTCAGTGCGGACAGAAGATGTCCATTACTGACAACCACTCATCCTGCGTCTACTGTCTTGGCCCTCTCCACTTGCAGGAAGACTGTTCCATCTGTCATTCCTTTAGTGGGAGGGTCATGCTGGAAAGACGCAAGAAGTTGGTTGACAGAGGGTTGCTTAAACCCGAGTTTCAGGAGGCCCTGGACAAGGCTGAACAGGTTTCAAAGTCTTTGAAGGGGTCGAAGTCTTCAAGAGTGTCGGAGCCCAAGTCATCGGCTCGGAGCACCTCTTTTCAGATTCGGACACCGGCTCCTATGACTTCGGTGCCGGGTGTCGAGACTTTATCTCTGCACGAGGCTCAGGTCTTGGAGCCGGTATCAGAGGTACCACCTTCGGCTATCCTTCGCTTGGTGATGGCTTCGATCCCTTCGACCCGTTCTTCGAGGCCACTTTCCGACTCCGATGTGGACCGAGTGGTACAGAAGCTTATGGAAAACTCTGCTTTGTCCAAATTAATCGAGGTTTCGTCCCAGCTGGTTTCGAAACTCGAAGCTATTCCAGTTCCCTCAACACTTCCTCCTCCGAGACCCGTCGAGTCATCGGTGTTAGGAGTCGAAAAACCGATGATTGTAGAGCCCTCGGTGCCAAAGCCTCCAGTAGTGCTATTGGCTCTGTTGACCTCGACTACTTCGGAACCAGCTGGAGCGTCTCGGAGCCGAAGATCTTTCCTAGGTTCCGGGGGGGATAGTCGAACCGAGATATCGGTTCTGACTCTTCCCCTCGGTGCCTCGGCTCAGATCAGTTCGGATCCGTCCTCGGTGTCGGAGCCCGTGGTTCCGATTCTGGAGAGACGACCTCCTTCTTCGGATCGGGTCGGATCTTCGGGTCGGGGCACCAGTGCCTTTGACATCATGAGGAAGGTCTTGTCTGATCAGACACATACTTCATCGGTATCTTCATCTCCTTCCCCAAAAGGTCCGCATTCTGCATCTGAGCCTTTGGTACCTACCAAGCGTTGAGACCCAATGCCTCAGAAGTCACCACAGGGTGACTCTGGTTCCTCACATGCATCCCCAGAAGCTCCCGCTGAGGATGTTCCGAGGAAACGACTGTGCAAGAGGAGGCACATAGATTCCCCTCGGGAATCTCTCACGTCTGATACCGATTTAGATGAAACAGAAGGGTCCCCACGGTCCACCTCTGAGGATGTCTCGTTTGCAGACATTTTGGAAATCCTGAAGCAAAGAGGGGACTGGCAAACTCTTACCCCTTCTGTGGATGAATCGGTCTTACTGAAGGCATTTGGGGCTCAACCTTCTACCTCCTGGGTGACTCCACCCTTTGACGATCTCATGGATCTAATAGCTCGGAGGGCTTGGGAAACACCTGATACAGTGGAACCAGTCCCCCGTAAACCAAACAAATAAATGACTGCTCCCCAAGATAAATCCTATCTTACAAAAGGAGTTCCCGTAGATACTATGGTGGTGGCGGCGGCCACTAAGAAAGAGATGTCTGAATCATCTTCCTCTGTCCATCCTCCTAATAAGGATTCTAGGACAATGGACAGATATGGGAAGCGCATATTTAGTTCAGCGACTTTTTCCATCTGATCGCTCAACTACCTTACGCATTTCACGCGTTTACAGAGAGATCCCATTAAGGAACTAGGAGATACTCTCCAGGGACACACAGATGCTGCTGTCGCTGAGAAAGTGACAGCGCAACTTAACACCCTAAATTCCATAGTCAACTCATCCATGAGGCTGATTTCATACGCAGCCGAAGGGTCGAGTAGAGCGGCAGCTTCAGCGATCACCCTGAGAAGACAATCCTGGTTGCGCTTATGCTCCTTTGCGGAAGCCTTTAAGTCTTCCTTTGCCAATGCCCCCTTCGATGGTGCCTCCTTGTTTGGGCCCAAAGTAAAGGAGACTCTCACGAGGTGTGAACAAGAAGGGAAGACCCTGTCTGCCGTAGGGGTCCGTTTTTCTGTTCCATCTAGACCCTACCCTAAAGGGCAATGAGGAGGAAAATGTGGTTCCGAAAGACTCAGGGATCTTTTCAGCACACCCAAAGTGACGCCCCCTGCAGAGGCAGAGGAGGGGGAAGAAACGGAAGACGCCACCCAGCTGGCAGAGGGGGTCCGCAAAATCAGGGTGACAGAGAGACCTTCTCTGGAAAGCCCTTCCAGCACTCCTGAGTGCAGGCCCGGCTGTCCTACTCTGGAGGCAGTTGGGGGTCGCTTGGCTTTATACCCAGAGGCCTGGCTAAATCTTACATCAGATTACTGGGTAAAAAGCATAGTCACCAGAGGCTACAACATCCCCTTCATAAAAATGCCACCCAACTCCAAAAAACTCCCAGACGTTCCACCCAGTCTGCGAGACCAAGCAACCATAGAGATAGGAAGGTTGCTCGAAAACAGAGTCATCCAACCAGTCCCAGCGGACCAAATAGGATCCGGAACTTACTCAAGGTTCTTTTTAGTTCCAAAGAAAACAGGGGACTGGAGGCCAATTTTAGACCTCAGCAAGTTAAATACCTTTGTGAAAAAGGAAAAGTTCCCGATGGTCACGCTTCAGTCAATCCTCCCTTTTCTGTAGAAGGGCGACTGGATGTGCTCTATAGATCTCAAAGACGCATACTACCATATCAAGATGGCCAGGGCATCCAGAGATCACTTGCGCTTCCGGCTGGGAGCCAGTCATTTCCAGTTTCACGCTCTGCCCTTTGGTCTCACCTCAGCCCCCAGGGTGTTCACCAAATGCATGGCAGTAGTAGCGTCTCACTTGAGACGAAACGGATTCCGGGTGTTTCCTTATCTAGAAGACTGGCTCCTATCCGCCACCACCGAGTATCGTCTTCTACAAGCCAGGGACTACACCATCAGTCTTTGCTCTTCACTAGGCATAACGGTGAATTTTGGAAAATCTGTCTTATCGCCGTTACAGCGTATCTTATTTATAGGAGCACAGCTAGACACTTCCTGGCTCAAGTTACTCTCCCCCCACCAAGAGTATCAGACCTCAGGCATCAAATTTCGCTCCTTCACAACAAGAGAGTCCCTGCACGACAAATATTAAGAGTGCTAGGCTTGATGGCAGCCTCCCTTCTTGTAGTTCCTTTAGGCAGGATGCACATGAGAATTCTTCAGTGGATGCTTTTTGCCCAGTGGTCGTATCTACAACTTCCACTCTCTCACGAAATCTTGATCACTTAATTCTTGCAAGAAGGATCTCTTGTGGTGGATACACAGTCAAGAGCTAACACTAGGATGACCGTTTGTCTTACCCAGTCCGGTAGCAACTCTAATCACGGACGCTTCCCTGATAGGTGGGGGGTTCTTTCAGGGACAAACAGACCACGGTCAATGGTCCAACTTGGAGTACAATCTGCACATCAATGTTCTAGAGCTGAGGGCAGTGTTTCTAGCGTTGCAACACTTTCACAAGTCCTTACCTCGGGAACAGTGACAGTTCAGACAGACAACATGTCAGTGGTCTGGTACATAAACAAGAAAGGGGAACCAGATCTTACCCGTTATGCAGAGAGGCTCAGAATTTGGCAATGGGCAAAGTCCACTGGACGCTTTCTGATAGCAACGCACATCCCGGGGACTTCCAACGTAATCGCAGACAGGTTGAGCAGAGCCATCCTGTTCCCTCACGAGTGGTCCCTCAAACCTCAAGTGGCGGAAGAGATCTTCCGCAGATGGGGCCAGCCTTGCTGCGACCCGTTTGCATCCCCATTGAATGCCAAATGCAGAAGCTACTTTGCCCTGTTACCCCCTCCAGGGGGGTCCCCAGGAACGCACTGGTATACGATTCGCCCCCGGGTCTCCTTTACGCTTTTCCTCCTGTTCCACTAATTCCCAGGTTTTTGCAGAAAGCCAAACGTCTGGACAGGACCATAATACTGATAGCCCCATTCTGGCCTCGACAAATCTGGTTTCCCTTCCTTCAATCTCATCAAGTGGAGGAACCATGGATACTGGACCCGGAGCCAGACATGTTGACACATTCGTCGGGAGTTCCTCACACCTTCCTCAAGTCCCTGAAACTGACAACTTGGCTGCTCCGCTTCCCATCTTAGCCAGGTCAGAGTTACTATCCCCTGCAGTACAACAAATTATTGTATCTTCTCACAAATCATCTACAAGGAAATTGTACAACAGCAAATGGAACCGTTTTATGACTGGGCCTCCAAACAAGGTATAGATCCATTCGTGGCTCCAGTACACAAGATACTAGATTTCCTTACTACACTTTTTCAAAAAGGAGCATCAACATCCACTATAAGGGTTCAACTGGCCGCTATATCCAATTTTCATATTGGCCGTGCGGATGGTTCTCTTATGTCCCACAGGCTTTGTAAAGCCTTCATGAAAGGTACCTTTCACCTCCATCCCCCCTTTTGTAGTCCAATAGCCCCTTGGAATCTTAATCTCATGCTGTCACAACTCATGTTGCCCCCATTTGAACCAGCAGCCACAACTCCGTTAAAATTTCTTTCGTGGAAAACACTTTTTCTGGTTGCCATCACTTCCGCCAGGCGAGTTTCAGAGTTACAGGCTCTATCTATCCGACCCCCGTACATGATTTTTCATCCAGATAGAGTAACCTTGCGCACCAATCCGTCCTTCCTTCGATTCAGAACATCAATCAATCTATCGAACTTCCTATCTTCTTTAAAAATCATTCCAATAACCTAGAATACACATTGCACAAGTTGGACGTTCACAGACAACTAAGATTTTACTTACATAGAACAAAAGAGTACAGAAAGTCAGATCAACTATTTGTCTCATATGCTGACCAAAGAAAAGGACAGGCAGTAACGAAGGTTACCTTATCCAAATGGCTCTCAGATTGCATAAATTTGGTATATGCTGAATCAAACAGCAACTCCCTTTCAAACCCAGAGCTCATTCTACAAGGGCGATTGCTACCTCCCCCCTTGGTAAAATCGTCCTCCAAAGTAGTCATTCTCGCTGCCCTGACCATCTGTCCTTTAACTATTGCCTTTTTCTGATGGTCAGGGTGATTGCTAGTATAACTCAAATATGAGTTGGAGAACGTACTTTTTCTATGTATAGTGGATACCAGGGTTGAATCAATTGGATTCGAAACCAAATGCACATCTAAATAATCGATTTCTGTCCAACTCGTATTGTAAGTGAACTTAAGGAAACCTACCGATTCATTGATAAATTCAATCAATTCCATAAACATGTCACTCCCACCTTCCCACAAAATGAACAAGTCATCCAGGAAGCGGGTATAAAAGGTTATATTAGCCATAAATTTACTTGTAAAAAGGAATTCCTGCTCCCAAAATGCCATTATATAATTGGCGTATGCGGGGGCACACGCTGCCCCCATCGCTACACCAGTTTTTTGCTTGTAATAGACCCCTTCAAAATATATAAAATTGTTGGATAAGACTGTTTCCATTAACACCACCATTAAATTTATTCTATCTTGGTCAAATAGTCCAGTCTTTAATAGTTGCTTCTCCAACCATTCTAGTCCTATTTCTGTAGGAATCACAGAAAATAAATTGATTACATCTATAGTTATCATAATTGTGCTCTGCCCTTTGGTCTCACCTCAGCCCCCAGGGTGTTCACCAAATGCATGGCAGTAGTAGCGTCTCACTTGAGACGAAACGGATTCCGGGTGTTTCCTTATCTAGAAGACTGGCTCCTATCCGCCACCACCGAGTATCGTCTTCTACAAGCCAGGGACTACACCATCAGTCTTTGCTCTTCACTAGGCATAACGGTGAATTTTGGAAAATCTGTCTTATCGCCGTTACAGCGTATCTTATTTATAGGAGCACAGCTAGACACTTCCCTGGCTCAAGTTACTCTCCCCCCACCAAGAGTATCAGACCTCAGGCATCAAATTTCGCTCCTTCACAACAAGAGAGTCCCTGCACGACAAATATTAAGAGTGCTAGGCTTGATGGCAGCCTCCCTTCTTGTAGTTCCTTTAGGCAGGATGCACATGAGAATTCTTCAGTGGATGCTTTTCGCCCAGTGGTCGTATCTACAACTTCCACTGTCTCACGAAATCTTGATCACGAATTCTTGCAAGAAGGATCTCTTGTGGTGGATACACAGTCAAGAGCTAACACTAGGATGACCGTTTGTCTTACCCAGTCCGGTAGCAACTCTAATCACGGACGCTTCCCTGATAGGGTGGGGGGGGGGTTCTTTCAGGGACAAACAGTCCAAGGTCAATGGTCCAACTTGGAGTACAATCTGCACATCAATGTTCTAGAGCTGAGGGCAGTGTTTCTAGCGTTGCAACACTTTCACAAGTCCTTACCTCGGGGAACAGTGACAGTTCAGACAGACAACATGTCAGTGGTCTGGTACATAAACAAGAAAGGGGGAACCAGATCTTACCCGTTATGCAGAGAGGCTCTCAGAATTTGGCAATGGGCAAAGTCCACTGGACGCTTTCTGATAGCAACGCACATCCCGGGGACTTCCAACGTAATCGCAGACAGGTTGAGCAGAGCCATCCTGTTCCCTCACGAGTGGTCCCTCAAACCTCAAGTGGCGGAAGAGATCTTCCGCAGATGGGGCCAGCCTTGCTGCGACCCGTTTGCATCCCCATTGAATGCCAAATGCAGAAGCTACTTTGCCCTGTTACCCCCTCCAGGGGGGTCGCCAGGAACGCACTGGTATACGATTCGCCCCCGGGTCTCCTTTACGCTTTTCCTCCTGTTCCACTAATTCCCAGGTTTTTGCAGAAAGCCAAACGTCTGGACAGGACCATAATACTGATAGCCCCATTCTGGCCTCGACAAATCTGGTTTCCCTTCCTTCAATCTCATCAAGTGGAGGAACCATGGATACTGGACCCGGAGCCAGACATGTTGACACATTCGTCGGGAGTTCCTCACACCTTCCTCAAGTCCCTGAAACTGACAACTTGGCTGCTCCGCTTCCCATCTTAGCCAGGTCAGAGTTACTATCCCCTGCAGTACAACAAATTATTGTATCTTCTCACAAATCATCTACAAGGAAATTGTACAACAGCAAATGGAACCGTTTTGCGCACTGGGCCTCCAAACAAGGTATAGATCCATTCGTGGCTCCAGTACACAAGATACTAGATTTCCTTACTACACTTTTTCAAGAAGGAGCATCAACATCCACTATAAGGGTTCAACTGGCCGCTGTATCCAATTTTCATATTGGCCGTGAGGATGGTTCTCTTATGTCCCACAGGCTTTGTAAAGCCTTCATGAAAGGTACCTTTCACCTCCATCCCCCCTTTTGTAATCCAATAGCCCCTTGGAATCTTAATCTCATGCTGTCACAACTCATGTTGCCCCCATTTGAACCAGCAGCCACAACTCCGTTAAAATTTCTTTCGTGGAAAACACTTTTTCTGGTTGCCATCACTTCCGCCAGGCGAGTTTCAGAGTTACAGGCTCTATCTATCCGACCCCCGTACATGATTTTTCATCCAGATAGAGTAACCTTGCGCACCAATCCGTCCTTCCTTCAATTCAGAACATCAATCAATCTATCGAACTTCCTATCTTCTTTAAAAATCATTCCAATAACCTAGAATACACATTGCACAAGTTGGACGTTCACAGACAACTAAGATTTTACTTACATAGAACAAAAGAGTACAGAAAGTCAGATCAACTATTTGTCTCATATGCTGACCAAAGAAAAGGACAGGCAGTAACGAAGGTTACCTTATCCAAATGGCTCTCAGATTGCATAAATTTGGTATATGCTGAATCGAAACAGCAACTCCCTTTCAAACCCAGAGCTCATTCTACAAGGGCGATTGCTACCTCTTCAGCCCATACCACTCATTTGCCTGTAGATACCATTTGTGCAGCGGCAACTTGGGCAAAACCACATACTTTTATCGCCCACTATAAGCTAGACAAGAGCTCCAGGGACAGGGCGACGTTTGGTTCCACTGTACTCAGGAATGTTCTCCCTTGAGCCACCCGGGAAAAAGGAGCTAGGGACGCTACCCGTGTGTAAGAACAAACGGCGAGATTGAACAATTTCACATTAAGAAGTTATGTCTTACCATAACGATCCATGTGAATTGTTCATCTCGCCTTTGTTTTTACATTCCCCTCCTCCATCCCCCGTCCTGCGGTCTGGGAGAACGGTATTCAACTAGATTCCTTTTCAGCCTTTTCTAGATGTGGTTGGCATGTTATTGTGCATTAGTAATGGCATCTTTTCTCCTCTACTTTGACAGTAGGGTTCCAGACACTGTGTAGTATCTGTTTATAAGTGTTCTAGACACAGTTCTAATAGGGATTCTTCTGGTATAGCAAACTAGATCTGAGGGTTAGCACCTGAGGATCATGGGATATTACTGTGCCTCGAGCTTTCTCGAAGATGCGGAGCTGGTGATGCAGCCGACTCGGAGCCGAGGATCGGCTCCGAACCCGTGTGTAAGAACAAAGGCGAGATGAACAATTCACATGGATCGTTATGGTAAGACATAACTTCTTATTAACCATTACAAATCGCAATGTCCATTTAAACAGTTGCAAAGGATGCCCTGGAAATGCAGTCTGTTCACAGGTCACTGTATTTTCATTGTTGGATGATTTTACACCGTACAAGTCTTTGCCAGTGCAGAGGAGAGATTGTTGCAGCGGTAGCGTTGTTGCCTCACAGCAAGAGGTTCTCCCGTTCGATTCTCGGTTGGAGTGCGGGGAGTGCCTTCTATGTGGAGTCTGCATGTCCTCCCCGCGGTTGGGTGGGCGTTCGAAAGACGTGCGTAAATGGGTGTGCCTTCGTTGAAGGTTGAACTTCGAGCTGGCACCTCAGCGTTCGTGAAAATCTACTGCCAATCATTAGCGGACTGGAGTAAAACTGTGGCAACCCCTAACCGGGAAAAGCCAAAAGACAACAACAACCAGTAGGGCGACATCTTACGTAAATAGC